>NC_084734.1:73164447-73399447 GCF_033978785.1 Entelurus aequoreus | reverse complement strand
AAAGGGTTGACTGTGGCATTTGCGACATCAAATTTCTGCTTGCAACTTAAAGCATAACAGTGAGCCAAGAGACAGCCTTCATCTCAAAACACTCTAACTAAAATTACAACTTTATTGGAATGTATTAATTATATAATTTCATGATTTATTGATTCTCACATTATCACATCCGTAATGAGTTGCTTGCAGGTCAACAAGTCTTAGTATTAATGAGACGACAGAGAAGATAGAGAATATTTCCGTCTCCAACATTTCGTAAAGCATGTTGACATTTTTAGTTCAAATCCTGATATATTTTGGTGGTGTTTGAAGACGGGGTGTCGGGGGACAAGCCACCAGGCGTCTGCTAACCAGACAAGCACAAAGCTGAGACCGACTCGGCAACAAAGCAGAACATCTCCTGTGTGCCGTTGTCTTGTTCCCGTTTTAGTGACAACAAGCAGAGGGAGACTTGCGACATGTTGCGCCGTGGATTATAAAATATTAAAGCTTGTAAAATAACACAGGTGTCCTCCTGCACGCTTGTGTAAACCACATTTTATAGGCCAGAGAAAGAATTGTGCCCAAGATATTTTGGCATTTATGGCCACAGTTGAGGTCAGAGCCATTTTGTGGCAATGGTGGAGGACTTAGCTGGCGGACAGGGGGCAAAGGTTTTGGGGTCATGCACTGACATGCCTCAAGGAAGGTGTGTAATGAAGCATTAGACACAGCTGGTGCTTGCCAGGGCACGCCTGCAGTTACGGCCAGAAAGGAAGGTCATTTGTTGATCAAAAGTGTGCTTTAGTGTTGGAGGGGACGTATGCATGGACACCAGCTCACACATAAAGTAAAGCGACTCTCTTGCTCTGTGATGTCACAATCAACCACACTAAAGGGCCCCTCCAATGCTGACAATATTGGAACGTAATTCATAGTTCTGGACCTAAAAATGATGTCTACAGGTAAAAGTCCACCCAAAATGGACATAGTAGTGATTTTTGGTTTGTGTTCTGGTGTGTATTTCTGGTCTTGTCATCCTCGTCCGGACAGAAGGGTGTCACGGCAGTGCGGCTGGATCAAAAGAGACGTCGGAGATGCTTTACTGAACCAAACGTTACTTTATTACAAGCTAGTGTCATTATACAGGACTGCAGTTCCTGGAGGAGGTCAGGTCAAGAAAATGAGAGACTCCTACCCTGGAGAAGCCAAACCTGTCACGTTTGGGTCGCAGCTCGCTGCGGGGTTCGTTCTCCCGAAATGCAGACGGACCACTCATGGCGTGCAGGTTGGAACATCATTTATTCCACAAAATATCAAAGTAGTACGAAAAAAACAGAAAACAAGTCGCACTCGAAGCTAATGCTACTATTAGCATGGACTATGGACAAGAAATAAACACGTAACGTTGGCATGAAACAAACAACTTACGTAGCAGGGTTGCGTGAAGCAAATAAAACTCACGTGGACACGGCATGAAGCGAACAAACAGCATAAACTATGGCATTGCATGAAACAATGACGCCAGGCCGACTCACCGGCAATGGCAGGCTTAAATAATGCCTCTGATTAGTGCTCGGGTAGCAGGTGAGCGGCCAAACACTAATCAGAGACAGGTGAACATAATTAGCAACCATGGCAACCAAAACAAACTCAGGGAGTTGCACAAACAGGAACTAACAGAAAACACAAAAACATGATCCGGACCACGGATCATGACAAAACCATCAGTTTTTATATTCCTCCTTTCTGTCTCTGGGTGTGTGCTAAGTCAGGACAGCACACCCTGACCATGTAAGGAGATGTTAAACAACCTCTTTAACATCTATATGCTCCCACTAGGACAGGGGTCGGCAACCTTTACCACTCAAAGAGCCATTTTGGCAAGTTTCACAAATTAAAGAAAGTAATGGGAGCCACAAAAAAAAAAAAAAAATTTAAAATGAAAAACACCGCATACAAAGCTTAAATGCTTTGTGCTATGTTAACCAGGGGTCTCCAACACACGCACCGGCACGCACTTTAATGTGGAAATTTGATGTTAGTGCAGCCCGCGAGTTTTGAATGAATGGCGCTTGATAGCATCATACTTGCCAACCCTCTCATTTTTCCCGGGAGACTCCCGAATATCAGAGCGTCATGACACTGCATTTGGCGCCCTCTACAGTCTGCCCTAACAGTGTACCTGCTCGACTACACGTAGAATGCAATTTCAGCTTGCTCACGTAAGTGACAGCAAGGCGTACTACCTCAGCAGCCACACATCTTACACTGACGGTACCAATACCCAGAATCCCATGCAGCCCTAACTCTTCCGCTCAACCAACGCACGGAGAGGGGGGGGGGGGGGGGGGGGGTTGATGTGTGGGGGGATTTGGTGGTAGCGGGGGTGTATAATGTAGACCGGAAGAGTTAGGGCTGCATGGGATTCTGGGTAATGGTTGTGTTGTGTTTATGTTGTGTTACGGTGGGATGTTCTCCAGAAATGTGTTTTTCATTCTTTTTTGGTGTGGGTTCACAGTGTGGCGCATATTTGTAATGTAACAATTTTAAAGTTGTTTGATACGGCTACCGTCAGTGTAAGCTGTGTGGCTGATGAGTAAGTATGCTTTGCTGTCTCCTGTGTGTGCAAGTAATAACAACATGCAACATGTGGCTGGACTGGCACGCTGTATGTAAATGCTATAGAGGACAATTACTGCAGTGCAATTAAGGCACGCCCTTTATTTAGTAATTAGAGTGTAAATAGGATTATTTTTTCCTTGGGAGTAATCTATGAGAGACACTGAGATCCATAAGTCTCCTGGGGAAATCGGGGGGTCGGCATGTATGTAGCTGAGCCGCATCAGAGTGGTCAAGGAGCCGCATGCGGCTCCGGAGCCGCGGGTTGCCGACCCCTGCACTAGGACAAATCATGCAAAAATAATAACATTGACCATCATTGCTATGCCGATGACACCCAAATCTATGTAGCGCTATCACCAAATGACTATCGCCCCATACATCTTCTGCGCCAGTGCATTGAGCAAGTCAAACACTGGATGTGCCAAAATGTCCTACAACTAAATGAAGATAAAACTGAGATAATGGTTTTTGGTGCTAAAAAAGAAAGGTTTAAAGTCATCCAACACCTTCAATCACTGTCTCTGAAAACCTCAAATAAAGCCAGAAATCTTGGGGTTATTTTAGATTCTGATTTGCATTTCGACAGTCACATCAAATCAGTAACAAAATCGGCCTACTATCACCTCAAAAATGTAAAAAGACTTAGAAAAACTTATACATGCCTTTATTACCAGTAGGCTAGACTATTGTAATGGTCTCCTTGCAGGTCTTCCCAAAAAAAACTGTCAGGCAGCTACAGCTTGTTCAGAACGCTGCTGCTAGAGTTCTAACAAAGACCAAAAAATGTGAACACATTACACCAATTCTTAAATCCTTGCATTGGCTCCCTGTACATCAGAGAATTGATTTAAAAATCTTCCTGCTCACATATAAATCCCTACATGGTCTAGGGCCGAAGTATATCGCCGATATGCTCCCACTATATAAGCCCTCTAGATCACTAAGATCTTCTGAGACCAATCTGTTAGCGGTTCCCAGAGTAAAGTCAAATCAAGGGAGAGCATCATTCAGTCACTATGCAACAAATAGCTGGAATAAACTTCCTGAAGATGTCAGACTTTCCCCAACTCTGACTACTTTTAAAACTAGACTGAAAACTTTTATGTTCACCGTAGCTTTCAGCTAAATCTTTTAACTTTTAACGTCCGCACTGTTTTTATTTTTATTGTCTGCATTTTATTTTTGCTTTTATTTTCTTACATTTCACTTTGTTGTACCACATGTTGTGCTGTGAAGCACTTTGAGTCTGCCTTGTGTATGAAAAGTGCTATACAAATAAAGTTGCCTTGTCTTGCCTTGCCTCTGTAGGTTGAACCTTACTTGTTGGCGTGAAGATAGACATGGAGTCTCTTCTCCAGGATAGAGCTATCATTTTTGCATTCCAAAGTCTGAAATGGGCTTCAATTTGGTAGATAACTTCAGACCAAGATTGAAAGGAGGCGTTCAAAGAACAGTTAGTTACCTACCTACTCATTACTCAGAACTGAATTGATGTTATGGGAAATGGCTGCCAGATTAATTTTTGGGAACAAAAAATACATAAAGAGAAGTTGTTAGTGATATTTCAGTCATCTGGAAGCTATGGGCCCTTTAAGTGAGAAACTAAATGACACATGACTTCTTTAGTAGTGTTTTCGACCGCCACAGCCCTTTGTCAGTGTATGCGTGCACAGGTGCTGAGGGAAATGCAAGGAAAAGTCCAACAAAGCTGATCTCATCGAATAATGTATGGTGGCAATACAATGAATGGCAAAAGGTTGCTCGGGGCTAATAGATCGTTTGAAGCCCCAATCAGTTCCAGGTGCTTTATGATGTGACTGAGGTAATTATCAGCAGATCAATAAAATAGTTTGTTGTGCAGAAAAATGGCCGAGGGAGGAGTAATTGGTTTCTGCTGCAGAAATGATTTTATGTATGCATTTTACAACCTGGGGATACGGGTTCGGAGGTAGTCTCTCCCTAAAAGTAAGAAAAGTCTTGTTCATTCCCTCTGGGTTCAAGACCAATATTCCTTTTTTTGCATAGCATTTGCATGAATGAGCTTTAATGATTTTGGAATGCAAGAATAACTTGAATACTGAAAAAAAGTTTAGACACCTGTGGCGCTCATCATGAACATCGAAAATATGAAAAAATAAAATAAAATACATCATTGTAATTTTGGGGGAAAATAGAGTTGACCAACCTTGAAATAACACAAGTGAGATTTCAAAACAAAATAAGTTAACTACACAAAAACCGTGTGCAGGTGTTGAAAATTACAACACAACACATCACTGTCTCAGTCTTGGAAGGATGACAATGAAAAATATAATCATGAGATAAAAACGGCACCTGTTAAGTATGATTTACCAACCTTTCTCAGAAAATACTGCGACTAGAACTACTCTGAACCACTAAGTACAGCTATGAATTAAAAAACAAACAAACTAACAAAAAACAATACAGTCAATGGCACAAAAGTCACAATGAGCATAAGAAAAATCCTAATTGACAACCAAGGACAAAATGAAAACTATTTGCCACTTGCCAAGACCTAAAAATGTATTTCTAGAAATGTCCCTAGTTTTAGGAGTTATTTTCAGTCATAGACTAATCTTAATTTTTAGCATGAATATTTTGTTTTACTATTCTACTTTAAAAATGTTTAAATTTAAAATATTTCAAATAAATTATATTTATAATTTTATTTAAAAAAAATCTGGTTTAAAGATTCTGCAACGTTTTGTGGATGCTTAATCTAAATATTGCCATTTAAATAATGCTTGTTTTAAAAGGCCTGCTAATTGCTAGATAAACAGACAAATCTTAATTTAGAATGTCTAATCAAATAAAAATATATGTCCATGCAGCTAGTTAATTTCACTACTTTTTAGTATTTTTTCCTCAAATCTAAACTTGTTCTCATATTTTGAAAGTTCTTTTGCAGTGCAGCTGTGTCGCCTGATTGCCAATCAGGACAACAGGCGAGGAAAACAGTGCTCAGACCAGAGGGGAAGTGGTGACAAACAAGTAGCACTACACAGAAAATATTGCAAAATACAGGAAACGAATAATAAAGTCCAAGCTGTCGTGTGGGATCATGACAATAATAAACAACATCAACAAAATATTTAGGTAACAGGACAGTGCTGAGATTTTACCCCTCTTTGTAGTTGACATTTTCTCAAAAACAAGTGCTTTACATTAGGGCTCCCCAACCTTTTTTGCACTTACTTGCATAGAGATATAGCAAATAAGTTCATGAAAAATTAATACATAAAAAACTCACCATAACATTCAATTAGTGGGAGCCCCTGGCCTTTTCCCTTTGCAAAAAAGCTCTATTGTCTTTTGCTCATTTCTGCTAGTAGTAGGCTTTGTTTTGGCTTTAATATCTGATGGGTTATAGGTGATACATCACATTCAAGGACAAGAGCTATATAATAAAGCTAGAAATACTTGACATTAGTTCCAATAAATTTCTGTGGATTACTATTTCCATTCTAAAAGTTACCCCGTGACCCCGAAAGGGACAAGCGGTAGAAAATGGATGGATGGACGGATTCTAAAAATTATGTATTCATATTTTATGCAATATTTTATACGTAGATACACTAATGTTAGCCTTTTTTTGGTCCAATTTTCCATGCGCAAATACATCCGTTATTGCTAACTATTTATGTAAGGGACAATGTGCAATAATACCGGCACTTTAATTTACTAGGCCAAAGGATGGTCACTTTGTTCCTGATCGGCCCTGATCTTAGGTCATCAACCTGTGCGGACTGCAGATGGGACCTAGCTTTTAATAATAATAATACATGGGATTTATATAGCGCTTTTCTAAGTACCCAAAGTCGCTTTACATGTAGAACCCATCATTCATTCACACCTGGTGGTGGTAAGCTACTTTCATAGCCACAGCTGCCCTGGGGTAGACTGACGGAACCGTGGCTGCAATTTTCGCCAACGGCCCCTCCGACCACCACCTTTTGGCTATGATTTGGCACCTTTACATTTTATATGTTCATTAATGTGCATTGTCCCATGTAACAAAGATGTAACAAATATAGCAAATGGCGACTTCCTACTGGGAGTTTTATAATGCATCTATGAAGAAGCTTATTGGTGTGTCTGGTGGGACTGGCAAAAGTTAAGTAGGAGAAAATGCGGTCGGTTATTAATCATTTAATGTCTCTGCGCGGCCCGGTAGCAAATGTGTCACGGACCGGTACCGGTCCCTGGACCGGTGGTTGGGGACCACTGCTTTACATGGTTAAAATAAAAACAGTACAGTACTCAAACATCAGCGTATAGCATGATACAAAAACATAGCAAATAAAGTCATAATATTGGAATATTACAGGAGTATTAGTGGAACCTGTTTTTAACTGCCTTTTGTCCGAATAAGCGGTAGCTCTCAGCTCAGGGAGTGCATTCCACTATTTAGCAGCAATTAACTCAATGGCTCTATTACCTTTAGCTTTTAATTTTGTACAAGCTACAGCAAGTAGAAGGCGGTCAGCAGGCCGCACTGACCTAACAGGAAAGGATGGCCTGACTTCTCAAAAAGTTTGTCTCTAAATAACACCTTAACCGATCGTGTTCGGTAGAGATGTCCGATAATGGGTTTTTTGCCGATATCCGATATTCCGATATTGTCCAACTCTTAACTACCGATTCTGATATCAACCGATACCGATATATACAGTCGTGGAATTAACACATTGTTCTGCCTAGTTTTGTTGTGATGCCCCGCTGGATGCATTAAACAATGTAACAAGGTTTTCCAAAATAAATAAACTCAAGTTATGGAAAAAAATGCCAACATGGCACTGCCATATTTATTATTGAAGTCACATGTGCATTTTTTTTTTAACATGCCTCAAAACAGCAGCTTGGAATTTGGGACATGCTCTCCATGAGAGAGCATGAGGAGGTTGAGGTGGGCGGGCTTGGGGGGAGGAGGGGTTGAGGTGGGGGGGATAGTGGGTAGCGGGGGGTGTATATTGTAGCGTCCCGGAAGAAGTAGTGCTGCGAGGGGTTCTGGGTATTTGTTCTGTTGTGTTTATGTTGTGTTACGGTGCGGATGTTCTCCCGAAATGTGTTTGTCATTCTTGTTTGGTGTGGGTTCACAGTGTGGCGCATATTTGTAACAGTGTTAAAGTTGTTTATACGGTCACCCTCAGTGTGACCTGTATGGCTGTTGACCAAGCATTCACTTGTATGTGTGAAACGTCGTAGATATTATGTGACTGGGCCGGCACGCAAAGGCAGTGCCTTTAAGGTTTATTGCCGCTCTGTACTTCTCCCTACGTCCGTGTACACAGCGGCGTTTTAAAAAGTCATGAATTTTACTTTTTGAAACTGATACCGATAATTTTGAAACCGACACCGATAATTTCCGATATTACGTTTTAAAGCATTTATCGGCCGATAATATCGTTAGTCCGATATTATCGGCCATCTATAGTGTTCGGTTTTTGAAAAGTCTGAGTAACACACCTGTAATATTCGTTTGGAAACCAGATCTCTCGAGGGGGGGTGTGCGGCACAAGAGGACCCTTAGTATCATGCATGCGCCAGTGTCAAGATGAAGAATTCAAAAATTCACAAAGAAAAAAAGGGAGCGGAACTAACCGTCTTTTAGTGCCATTTTTCGGTATCAGTTGGATGCTAAAATTGACTAACCTGTTAGATTATGTCCTCATCCTTCTACTATCAAGGTGAGAGCCATTATTTATGAGCAACAATAAACTTTCATGACCACCGAGGTGAACAAATCAGCTCAAAATAGCCGCTAAAGATAGCTGGTCTGTGTTAGTGCTTATATTAACAATATCACTAATACTTGGTACAAATTCAGGTCACGAAGTGTAAATTAAGTAATGGTAGCGGTTTTTGCATAGCTATTTATTGGGTTCCATTAACTCCATTGTAATCAGACTTTTAGTTACGCGTTACAATGCATTACAAATAAATACATACGTCGTCTTGTCTCTCTCCCTGATACCGAAGTACATGTCAAACTACTTCCATAACGTAAATGACCGCCATAACCACAACACCAGGGGGAGCTCCACAAACCATGTTAAACCCAGATTCCGATCTAACAAAGGTCTTAACTCATTCTCCTTCTATGCCACATCAATATGGAATGCACTCCCAACAGGTGTAAAAGAAAGGGCATCTCTATCCTCCTTTAAAACCGCACTAAAAGAACACCTCCAGTCAACTTCAACCCTTGACTAACACCCTCCCCCCTCCACATCCCACCTCCCCGGATTGTAAATAACCAAAATGTAAATAATCAAATGTATATACTTGTTCTTATGCTTTCTGAACTCACTATGTTCTCTGCTCGCTGTACATATCCTACCAAGTCAGACCTACACTGTTTCAATGTCCATTTCTCTGATGATGCAATTGTTGATGACTGAAGTGCTGATATCAATCAAACATAACCCCCCCGCCCCAATCCCCTCCTCATCCCACCCCCCGGATTGTAAATAATGTAAATAATTTAATGTATATACTCTGATGATTAACTTGTGTGATGACTGTATTATGATGATAGTATATATTTGTACCATGAAGTTTAAAAACGTATTCGGGTGTTACCATTTAGTGGTCAATTGTACGGAATATGTACTGTACTGTGCAATCTACTAATAAAAGTTCCAATCAATCAATCTCATAATGATTGTGAACGATGGGCGTAATCCCAAGAAAAGTGCAGTTCCCCTTTGATGCCCATCAAACCCTGTTTGTATCCAACATACACCCACACCAAACAAAATAAAGTAGCCGCACCTTGTGAATTATTGTTGACAAATATGAGCATGCCAATACGAACACAGTCTTGAGGCAGGAATGGGAAAATGTTTCTAAATGTTCTGAACTCCTGAAGCCACGTTGTTGTAACACGTGGCTTGGCATTGTCTTGCTGAAATAAGCAGGGGCGTCCATGATAACGTTTCTTTCTTTCTTGGAACCTGTATGTACCTTTTAGCAATAATGGTGCCTTCACAGATGTGTAAGTTACCCATGCCTTGGGCACTGATACATCTCCATACCATCACAGATGCTGGCTTTTCAACTTTGCGCCTATAACAATCCGGATGGTTCTTTTCCTCTTTGTTCCGGAGGACACGACCTCCACAGTTGCCAAAAACAATTTGAAATGTGGACTCGTCAGACCACAGAACACTTTTCCACTTTGCATCAGTCCATCTTAGATGAGCTCGGGCGCAGCGAAGCCGGCGGCGTTTCTGGGTGTTGTTGATAAATGGCTTTCGCTTTACATAGTAGAGTTTTAACTTGCACTTACAGATGTAGCGACAAATTGCAGTTACTGACAGTGGTTTTCTGAAGTGTTCCTGAGCCCATATGGTGTTATCCTTTACACACTGATGTCACTTTTTGATGCAGTACCGCCTGAGGGATTTAAGGTCCGTAATATCATCGCTTACGTGCAGTGATTTCTCCAGATTTTCTTAACTTTTGATGATATTACGGACCGTAGATGGTGAAATCCCTAAATTCCTTGCAATAGCTCGTTAAGAAATGTTGTTCTTAAACTGTTTGACAATTTGCTCATGCATTTGTTCACAAAGTGGTGACCCTCGCCCCATCCTTGTTTGTGAATGACTGAATGGAAGCTGCTTTTATACCCAATCATGGCACCCACCTGTTCCCAATTAGCCTGTTCACCTGTGAGATGTTCCAAATAAGTGTTTAATGAGCATTCCTCAACTTTATCAGTATTTTTGCCGCTTGTGCCAGCTTTTTTGAAACATGTTGCAGGCATCAAATTCCAAATGAGCTAATGTTTGCAAAAAATGTTGTTTTTCAGTTCGAACGTTAAGTATCTTGTCTTTGCAATCTACTCAATTGAATATAGGTTGAAAAGGATTTGCAAATCATTGTATTTTGTTTTTATTTACGATTTACACAATGTGCCAACTTCACTGGTTTTGGGTTTTGCAGTTTAGCCGGCCCTTCTGTTGGTTGCAGCCAAGTACTACACTCCAGTTCTCAGAATCTACGTTTTTTTTGACTTACTGAAAAATAACCACTTTTGTTTTTACCTAAAATCGAAAGTTGGATTTTTTTCCCCTCTGTTTTTTTGTTTGTTCATTTACCAAGAGAGCTACACCACACCTACACGACATCACACCAAACGCCAGCAGGCAGGAACAAACACAAAAAAGCAAAGACCAACTGTAGCATGCCCTTGAGCTCCTGGTGACAAGGTGTATGTAACCGTGTGAAGCACCCAGAGGTGTCTTAACTTGGCTGAAATGATCATGAAGAGCCTGTTCACTGCTCGGTGCTCTGATCTATCAGCTGGGAGAGCCACTGTAACCACTGTTATTTTCAACAGTGATTTACTGTAATCACAAATACGCTCCGTGCGGCTGGTGCCACTTGCTTCACTAATTACTAATGGTGATTCAATGTAACACTGTGGCCATTTCCTCTCCTGTGCAGGCCCATTCCTTCACTGTTGTCCCTGTAAATTAGGTGTGCACCGCTGATTAATGGTTAATGGCCACAATTCCAAGAGAGGCATCATCAGCAAAGCATTTAATTAAATGGTTGTCTCAATTACTTAGTGGACTAATGTAGCTTGAACACAGTCTAACTTTATTAAACCATATGAAATGCCCCTCGAAGACGAGAGCCTGCACAAAACAATTAAATAATAATGTGCAATATTCAACTTGTATTAGAGCAGGGGTGTCAAACTCATTTGAGCTCGGGGGGCCGCGTGGAGGAAAATCTATTCCCAAATGGGCCGTAACGTTAAAATCATGGCATGATAACTTAAAAATAAAGTTGTTTTCTTTGTTTTACTTTGGCCAAAAATAGAACAAGCACATTCTGAAAACGTACAAATCACAAATAATCCTCTGGTTTGTTGAAAATTCTGATGAAATTGGTGCAGCTTCAAAAACACAACGAGCTTAGACCTCGTCTCAGTGTATCTTCAAAGCCAGGATTAAACTTTAAGTCACAGTGTTTCTGGGATTGAACAAAAAAACACAACATGTAAACTCTTCGAGGTATCAAATACGTCCTTTGTCATGTCCACGTATCAATCCAGTGCTAACTCAACAAACCGTAAGAAACAATCAATCAATCAATCAATCATCCATTTTCCATCCATTTTCTACCGCTTGTCCCTTTAAGGGTCACGGGGGGCGCTGGAGCCTATCTCAGCTACAATCGGGCGGAAGGCGGGGTAAACCCTGGACAAGTCGCCACCTCATCGCAGGGCCAACACAGATAGACAGACCACATTCACACTCACATCCACACACTAGGGCCAATTTAGTGTTGCCAATCAACTTATCCCCAGGTGCATGTCTTTGAAGGTGGGAGGAAGCCGGAGTACCCGGAGGAAACCCACACATCAATCAATCAATGTTTATTTATATAGCCCTAAATCACAAGTGTCTCAAAGGACTGCACAAGCCACAACGACATCCTCGGTACAGAGCCCACATAAGGGCAAGGAAAAACTCACCCAAGTGGGACGTCGATGTGAATGAAAGCAATGGATGTCGAGTGGGTCTGACATAATATTGTGAAAGTCCAGTCCATAGTAGATCCAACACATCAGCGAAAGTCCAGTCCATAGTGGATCCAACATAATAGTGAAAGTCCAGTCCATAGTGGGGCCATCCCGAGCGGAGACGGGTCAGCAGCGCAGAGATGTCCCCAACCGATGCACAGGCGAGCGGTCCACCCCGGGTCCCGACTCTGGACAGCCAGCACTTCAACCATGGCCACTGGACATGTGTAACTCCCCCTCCACAAGGGAGAGGGGGGCAGAGGAGAAAAGAAAAGAAATGGCAGATCAACTGGTCTAAAAAGGGGGTCTATTTAAAGGCTAGATTATACAACTGAGTTTTAAGATGGGACTTAAATGCAGCGGCAAAAACTATTCAAAAGGGTTAATTTCACTTTTCTCGTGTTTGACATAGACATTTTGGGGGAGAAAGGGTGCCAAATAACGATGTGTTCGACGCAGAAGACATAAAACGTCAGGTTTTAAGTTTGATGTGGGTCGAGGAGGAGGAGCCACAGTCACCCTTTACTGTGTACCTCCTGCTTGGCCTCGGTATAAACCGTTTGCTTGCCTAACAGAATTGCTATTGTGACATCCAGTGGACACATTTAGAACAGGAGTTTATTTCATAAAAAAAAAAAAAGCAGCTCATTTTTTTACTTGGTACACTCATCACGCGGGCTGGATAAAACCTGTTCCCCGGCCGTACGTTTGACACCCCTGTATTAGAGAAAAGAAGTAAAGTTAGTACCTGAAATGACTTGGTGTTTATTTCAATTTCCTGGATATAAAACCCCAGAAGCGAAAAGGACTGATGGTCAAGTGACACATGAGTGTTGTAATTTGCAGGATATTTTGAGAGCCCATATATTTCCTAAATAAAAAATCCTTCAAATTAATTGCTTCTATCAATTTCTCCAATTCCTGGGCTGCAGTGCGAAAGACAAAGTGCCGAGCCAAACGTGGTGCCCTGTGCCATCAATCACTGCTCCGTATTAACTAGCCCACCTCCCATCGCAAAGAAAACAATTAAAGTTAAACTTGTTGATTTGTTATGGTAGACCATAAATCACGCTGATATGTGAAACCACCTCCTGGGGCCCCTTCTCATGTTCCTCGATCTGTGAGCCGAGACTAGGAAAGCAACACGTTTAACCGCTCCAGTGGTATTCGTTCATACACCAGTCACATCAAAACATGGCAAGTGAAGGCTTGCTCTGTTTTACTGTTTGAAAAAAAAAAAAGATTACAATTCAAATATTTATGTTTGTTTGTTTTGCCTTCTGCTCTGTGCATATGACACATTGTCTTAAAGAACCCAGTATGAGAGGTTCCTGTCACCTGTGGCCAGTAGCTTAGGGGTGTCAAACTCATTTAAAATGCAGTCCATGTTCGAGTTGAAGTTAATTAAAGAGTATTTAGACAGGGGTAGAGTTTTTTTTATTATACTTTTCCACATTTTCTTGTAATCAGACCATATTTTTGGTATATTAGATGGAATCTTTACCTGACATGTTTCGACCGTCGTCTGCAGTCTTCTTCAGAAGGGTCACTTGACCACTGTGACGTGTTGCCTTTCAGCTGTTCTTATAGGCGTAAGTCTACCTGGTTGGCTCCCCCCTCCCCCGCCGCTTGATGATTAATGGAGGAGAGAGTCCCAGGTATGCGATACCATGAATGCTTCCTCATCCCGATTGATGGTTTCCTTGGGCTGCTTCCTTAGTTCGATCGCCTCCTTAATCCATCGTTTGAATTTGTTACTTTCTGTCCGTAGGATTTTGCCGTTGTCCCAGTCCATGATGTGGGTATTTATTTTGCAATGATCTGATATGGCTGATTTTAAGTGTGGAGGGGGGCGTGGCCTGCGGGCCTGCCGCGGAACGGGGTGTGCAAGGACCGGCCTTGAAGACAGGGACAGGTGAGTAGATGGCCCAGGTGGGCCTTGTTATGAATGAATGAATGAAATAAGTTCATTTCGGTCATATAATCAACCATCAACCATTTTGTGTGACCAGTTTAACAGTACAGATTATACATATTTAACAATCATACACATTTACACACAAAAATTAAATACAATAAAAAGAATGTCCGAAAAAGGAATAGGCTGAAGCCAAAGCTTATATTTGCCTATCCTATACCTCCACTGAAAATAAGATTGCCTGGAACATCAACGTTAAAAAAATAAAAATCAATGGGATGAAAGTAATTGTTACTATATTTAATAATTTTCAATTATTTCACCTTTCAAGGTTTTCTTAAACCTTAACAAAGAACTACCCAATCACCTGTCGCCTTTATTAGCAGCAGCCGGAACGAGACACGACGGTGGGAGTTGGAGCCCGGAAAAGACACGCGAACTGAGACACGCTGGACTGAAAAGTCCGAAAATATATTGCCAGAAAGCAATCCCTGCATGACAATAAAAGACTGTTACCGCAGACTGCCGGGCTCACAAGAAGAATCTTTGTGTCAGGAGAACCCACAGGAGGGCAACTTCTACATTATGATTTCCTGTTCAGATTTTTGTTTTAGGCTTCTTGTAAACCTTCCAGTTGTCTCTTTTTTCGCATTCTTTCTGATGTTCTTGGATGACGCCTTAAAGCAGGGGTCGGGAACCTTTTTTGCTGAGAGAGCCATGAAAGCCAAATATTTTAAAATGTATTTCCGTGAGAGCCACATCATATTTTTTAACACTGAATACAACTAAATGCGTGCAGCACTGTGAAAGAGGGGTTAGTGCATCTGCCTCACAATCGTCATCGGGATCTTTCTGTGTGGAGTTTGCATGTTCTCCCCGTGACTGCGTGGGTTCCCTCCGGGTTCCCTCCGGGTTCCCTCCGGGTACTCCGGCTTCCTCCCACCCCCAAAAACATGCACCTGGGGATAGGTTGATTGGCAACACTAAATTGGCCCTAGTGTGAGAATGTGAGTGTGAATGTTGTCTGTCTGTGTTGGCCCTGTGATGAGGTGGCGACTTGTCCAGGGTGTACCCCGCCTACCGCCCGATTGCAGCTGAGATAGGCTCCAGCGACCCCCCGCGACCCCATAAAGGGACAAGCGGTAGAAAATGGATGGATGGATGGACAACTAAATGCGTGCATTTTTTAAGTAAGACCAACATTTTTAGAGTATAATAAGTTTATAATTATTTTTAATAACATTGTTATTTCTTGAACAGGTGCGATAGCAAACGGATGGATGGATTAAAATGCATGAGAATGTTTTATATTTTGAACGTCATTTTCAACATCGTGATTACCAGCGGAATTATTCATTACTTATCGTGTTAAGCAATGTCAGCTAAGATTTATCTGAGAGCCAGATGCAGCCATCAAAAGAGCCACATCTGGCTCCAGAGCCATAGGTTCCCTACCCCTGCCTTAAAGTGTTCCAGTTCCATGCACACATTTAAAAATAACTTTAAGACCAATGTCTTAGAAAAATATATCGCTCTTGAATCAACACCAGTAGTTAATTACAAAACTAAATATGGGATATAAATAATAATGGAATTATAAGTGTTCGTGTATAGTATATTATTGGTACAAATGTTTAACCAACACGTGTACAGGGATGTTTCACAACTGTTTGTCTACGTCTTTACTGTGTATATATTTGAACAGTGTTTATATTGTGTACAAGGTGTATTTATAATATGTTGTGTAAAGGAAATTTCATATTTCTGAGAAGCTCAAGATCAGAGTCCGATGTCTCGTGGTTTTACTACATCTTGTATTTGAGATTGTTTATAAGGTTAGGCGAAATAAGTGCTTAACTTCAACCTAAACCCTTTCGGTCTGTAAAATTCTCAATTTATGAATGTAAAACTGTTTGTTTATTTTGTTGACCAATGACCGAAGAAATAATAAACTCAAATAAACTAAACTTCTTTCTTCCTTGTGTTGAATGTCCTCCCTGTTTTTCCGATGTATGATTTTTTTGCATGATTTACACGGGATTTCGGAAAATTACATTGCATTTCTTGTCTTCTTCTATTTTGTTTTTTGGATGTAGTTGTGAGGTTTAACTGTTGTGTTTATATTGTTTACAAGAAAATGTGGAAAAAGTATATGAATAAGAAGGCATAATGAACCTTTTTGAGCAGGAGTAGAGTTACTAACATAATTTTCAGTTCAGTTCAGTTCAGTTTATTTCGAACATGCATACGATCCAATGTAATGCATCACACATTTCCAGTTGTTTCTTTACAGCATGTCCGAAAAGAAGTAGGAAGAAGCAGAGCTTATTTAATCCTACCCCTTTTCATACCATAGCAATTTTGTCCAATTTGCTTGTTCTCTGTAACAGAACGGTGAGCAAATAAATAATGAATAAAATATATAACATAGTAAGCAAACACATATTAAATAAATAAATAAATAATCTTTGTCTCAATAAAAAAAGAAAAAAAAAGGGTTCAAGACATGCATCATAATTCTTGTTTTGTGTACTTTGTGAACACTTGTAGTTTGAACAGTCTCTTAAACTGAATGATATTGGTGCTTTGTATGATTTATTTGGTTAATCCATTCCATAATTTAGTTACACATACAGATATAAAAATGTTTTAAATTAGATTTTCCTCTAAGGTTATATTTCTCCTCTTTTGTTGAGAAGAATTGTTGTACATTCTTGGGTAGCAGGTTATAGTTTGTTTTATACATAATTTTAGCTGTTTGCAAATGCACCAAATTGTTGAATTTCAATAAAGGGTTTGTATGTTCTATATATCCAACATTATGTTGTATTCTAATTGATCTTTTTTGTAACACAGTTAGTGAATGAAGCGCACATTTGTAGTTGTTTCCCCATATTTCTACACAGTAAGTCAGATATGGTAACACTAATTGTTTCTTTCAATACCACCTCAATGGATTAGAAACAAAACAAGTGATCATACCGTAAACTCCAGTTTAAAAATGATACCCAAACATTAGAATGTCTTTTTTGAAGGCTTTAAAAGTGTTTGAACATTTGACATAAAAAATTGATGACTTTCCAAGTAGTTTACAGTCCAAAGTCTGAGTTGTGTCTGCCTAATTTGCAGCCACTTTCCCTTGAGGCTTGTTTGTGGGTCTTGTACTGCATCAAAACAGTTCCAAAATACTCACCCATAAAAATCACATCCTACTTAGGCCTAGGCTGGCACGCAGACTGTGTTTGTGCTCCCTTTTGGCAATCGAGTACACAACTTCTGCAACTCCCCTCCTTTTGGATTGATCACTTTATACCAGGAGTGCCCATACTTGTTCTGCAGGCAAGCTACTTTTCAATTGACCAAGTCGAGGGGATCTACCTCATACATATATATAATTTATATTTATTTATTTATGAAAGAGACGTTTCTGTGAACAAGTTAAAGGTGTTTAATGATAATACAAGCATGTTTAACACATATACCGTATTTTTCGGAGTATAAGTCGCTCCGGAGTATAAGTCGCACCGGCCGAAAATGCATAATAAAGAAGGAAAAAAACATATATAAGTCGCACTGGAGTATAAGTCGCATTTTTTGGGGAAATGTATTTGATAAAACCCAACACCAAGAATAGACATTTGAAAGGCAATTTAAAATAAATAAAGAATAGTGAACAACAGGCTGAATAAGTGTACGTTTAATGACGCATAAATAACCAACTGAGAACGTGCCTGGTATGTTATAGTAAAATATTATGGTAAGAGTCATTCAAATAACTATAACATATAGAACATGCTATACGTTTACCAAACAATCTGTCACTCCTAATCGCTAAATCCCATGAAATCTTATACGTCTAGTCTCTTACGTGAATGAAGTAAATAATATTATTTGATATTTTACGGTTATGTGTTAATAATTTCACACATAAGTCGCTCCTGAGTATAAGTCGCACCCCCGGCCAAACTATAAAAAAAACTGAAAAACCGAAAAATACGGTAGATTCCTTTCTTTCATGAAGAGAAGAATATACGTTGGTGTATTACCTGACTCTGATGACTTGCATTGATTGGAATCAGACATTAGTGCTGATAACTTCCACATTTTCAAATTGAGGAGAAAAAAAGTCCTCCTTCCTGTCCAATACCACATGAAGGTGGTTAGTTTTTGTCATCTTATTTGTCCAGCTTCCATACTCCTTTTTATACACTTTACAAGAACTACATTGGCGGAAAACTCCGTAGCTTGCTAGCTTGTGCGTGCTAGCTTTCTGAGACTCCTATTTTGTTAGCGAAGGCAGGATAAAGCAGGGTTTTTATTGTATAAACAGGAACTTTAGAGGTATGACAGCAGACTCGGCGCGAGAGTCTGTTGAAATAGAAAGTGTTTCTCGCCCTCCTTGTAACAATAGGAGCTACTGTTAAGATATGCGTTCCCTGGAAACTATTGTTTGTGTTGCAACGGGGACATTATTCAGTGATGCACCGGAAAATGGAGTAGAGCTTGTGATGTACTGCCGAATTTGAACAACAAATTATGGCCCAGTTTGGTCCAAATAATAAATTATGTAGTCCGTGTGTGGTAGATATTATAATGTAACACTCCTCTCGGTCATTTTTTAGGAATGGCTAAATCAGGCTAGAATTAAGGTTTTAGAATGACCTTCCCAAAGTCCTGACTTAAAAGTGTGGACAATGCTGAAGAAACAAGTCCATGTCAGAAAACCAGCAAATTTAGCTGAACTGCACCAATTTTGTCAAGCGGAGTGGTCAAAAATTCAACCAGAAGCTTGTGGATGGCTACCAAAAGTGCCTTATTGCAGTGAAACTTGCCAAAGGACATCTAACCAAATATTAACAATGCTGTGTCTATACTTTTGACCAAGCAGATTTGGTCACATTTTCAGTAGATCCATAATAAATTCATAAAAGAACCAAACTTTATGAATGTTTTTTGTGACCAACAAGTATGTGCTCCAATCACTCTATCACAAAACAATAAGAGTTGTAGAAATTATTGGAAACTCAAGACAACCATGACATTATGTTCTTTACAAGTGTATGTAAACTTTTGACCACGACTGTACATGGTTTACACTACAACATATTAAACAATGACACTACCATTTATTATGATGTTATGTCAACATGACATCATAATAAACGCTATTTTCTGGATATATGTTCCCCAGGTAACTGCAATGTTGCATCACCTACTTTATATGATAAAAGGTAGCTAATTAATCACTGCTCAGATGTCACAGTGCCAGTCGCAAGTGTGATACCCTCCCAACTTTACTTGAAAGGGAAAGATATAATGAGTTATTTTGTCCAAACCTTAGACCAGACGTGTCAAACGTACGGCCCAAGGGCCGGATCAGGCCCGCGAACAGGTTTTATCCGGCCAGCAGGATGAGTTTGCTAAGTATAAAAAGGAGCCGACATTTTTGAAGAGAAGAAACTGCTGTTCTAAATGTGTCCACTAGGTGTCGCAATAGCAATTCTTTAAATATTTGTAGATTATACGACATATGTAAAAAAAAAATAACACAAGTTAGCGCACAAATCGAGGAACATTTGCAAACTACATAAATGACATCCTGTAATTTGATTCTGATATTTTTGTATCTTAATAAATTGGAAATCAACACCAATGAGTTGACTGATGAACATTATCACATAATTTATTCAGAAAATATAAATAACGACAAATAAAGATGGATTATACTACTAACCGCAACATGCATGTGTAAAAAAACCCAACAACATTATGATTTGTACATTTTCAGAATGTGCTTGTTCTATTTTTAAACAAAGAAAACAATCTGAAGTTGTCTTTATTTTTAAGTTATCGTGCCATGATTTTACCAGTCCGGCCCACTTGGGAGTAGATTTTCTCCATGTGGCCTCTGATCTGAAATGAGTTTGACACCCCTGCCTTAGACTCTGAAGACTACAGTATTTTTCGGACTATAAGTCGCTCCGGAGTATAAGTCGCTCCGGAGTATAAGTCGCTCCGAGTATAAGTCGCGCTGGCCAAAAATTCATAATAAAGAAGGAAAAAAACATATATAAGTCGCACTGGAGTATAAGTCGCATTTTTTGGGGACATTTATTTGATAAAACCCAACACCAAGAATAGACATTTGAAAGGCAACTTAAAATAAATAAAGAATAGTGAACAACAGGCTGAATAAGTGTACGTTATATGACGCATAAATAACCAACTGAGAACGTGCCTTGTATGTTAACGTAACATATTATGGTAAGAGTCATTCAAATAACTATAACATATAGAACATGCTATAAGTTTACCAAACAATCTGTCACTCCTAATCGCTAAATCCCATGAAATCTTATACGTCTAGTCTCTTACGTGAATGAGCTAAATAATATTATTTGATATTTTACGGTAATGTGTTAATAATTTCACACATAAGTCGCTCCTGAGTATAAGTCGCACCCCCGGCCAAACTATGAAAAAAAACTGCGACTTATAGTCCGAAAAATACGGTACTCTTCTTCATAAAAGACACAGTTCCAGAGTAACCGTTCCCTCAGATTGGCCGTGACATTAAAAAGTGACCAATCAGAAAGGAGGGTATTCAATTTTCACCCCTAAGTGCCAAAAGGGTGGAACGTCGCGCGTGCAGAGAAACAGAGAAACACATCGCAAGCGCAAACAAAAACAAACTGAGTCAGGGTGTGTTTTTTACGCATTAGGATTTTGGCACTGTTTTGAGGCCATAGTCATAGCCGTAGTCTACACCTTTGTCTTTACTAGGGATTGAAATCAGGCTATGACAGGGGTCTTCAGCGCTACCCTAGTGACTCCCTAAAGCTTTTTAAAAAATGTGTGAAAATAGAAAAAGATGGGGAAAAAAAATATTGTTTTTGTTTTAATACGGTTTCTGTATGACAAACATGACACAAACCTTCCTAATTGTTAGAAAGTCCACTGTTTAATAGGTTTGTGTTCATGCCTTACCAATGAGAGTACTTGGCGAGCGCTGTTTTGTCCCACTAATTTCGGCGGTTCATGAATGCACCATAGTTGTGTGGCCTGTGACGCAGCAATTTGTTTACATCAGGGATGCCCATTAGATCGATGGGTGAGGGTGTGTCACTCGATCGCGGGGCATTGAAAAAAAAAGTATACCTAAAAATGACTGATCATCAATTTTCACTATGACGTCACTTGGTGCTGCGAGCTTAGTATGAAGAAAAAAAACGACCGTCAGGAATGCGAAAAGCACTTTTATTTTAACAGGCTCCCTCTCCATACCGACTGTCAAAACTGTAAAGACCGACCGCACAGTTCGGGTTTTCACAATAAAATTGCTGCTCCATCCTGCCTGCGCTAACAAAATAAAAGTCTCAGAAAACTACCGCATACAAGCCAGCAGCTGAGGAGTTAACTCCATCGTGTCTTATAAACGGTATAAAAAACGAGTATGGATGCTGGACAAATAAAAAGCTAAAAACAACCACTTTCATGTGGTGTTGGAAAGAGAGGAGGACTTTTTTACCCTCCACAATCACCAAATGATTCCCGGACGATTCCCGAGCGTGACGCAGGCTTCTGCTCACTGCTCCCCTCGCCTCCCAGGGGTTGAACATGGGGATGGGTCAAATGCAGAGGACACATTTCACCACACCCAGTGTGTGTGTGACAATCATTGGAACTTTAACTTTAACTTCAACAATGTAAATTTGGATTAAAATTGGAGCTTATCAGCAACTACTGTGAATCCTGTCCTTAGTACGAGCGATCGGAATCAGGTAATACACCAATATGTACAGTATGTGTATGTGTGTGTGTGTATATATATATATATATATATATATATATATATATACATATATGTATATATATATATATATATATATATATATATATATATATATATATATATATATATATATATATATATATATATATACACACACACATACACATACTGTACATATTGGTGTATTATATATATATATATATATATGTATATATATATATATATATATATATATATATATATATATATATATATATATATATATACACACATATATATATATATATACACACACATATATATATATATATATACACACACATATATATATATATATATATATATATATATATATATATATATATATATATATATATATATATATATATATATATATATATATATATATATATATATATATATATATATATATATGAGGTAGATCACGTCAACTTGCTGAAAACGTGTGGGCACCGCTGGTTTACTTGTATAACTTTCTCCAATGCTGCCACAGAAAGACTAATGTTTTTCAATGTTTTAAAATTGTGTAGAATAAGTATTACATTTCAATATTTCTGTCAACGAAGATTTGCGTCAGCCTGCCATACACCTTTCTTCCAGCACGGCGTGGTGTCAGGCAGGTGGCTGTTGCAAACAAAACAAATACCTGTGCAAGCAGATATTCCCAAACATGAACAACATCAAATTCAAATACAGCACACGCCCCACATATAAGAGCTTGCAGTGTAATATACAATAGCTAATATAGACACTTACAGCATGTCTTGCTTTCATTATAAGACTTATATAAGGCTTTTAATTTTTTGCGACAGATTAGTTTTTTGTATTTTTGGCCCAATATGGCTCTTTGAAGAATACAACTTTTCTTTACTTTAAAAAGTCTTGCTTTGTTTTTTCCCAGTAATTTGCATAAAGACAACTTAAGTGTCCCAAAGCGTTATTAGTTAATGAGGTCTTTAGAGACAACAATCTTAACGTCATTGGTCTCAGTGAGTCTTGATGAAAACCAGATATTTTTTTTCTGCTTATCAAGGCATCTCCTCCTAACCTCGCATTGATCTCAAATAAAATACCTTAACCTTAGCCCTAACCTAAGTAATGAATAGAAATAATTTGAGGTGCTTGCTGTAATGTATGTTACACCGCTACCGCTCCATCTGGCTGTTGTCTATTCCCCACCACCCAGCCCCACTCCTTCCACTCTGCCCCTATTCGGATTTTATCATCAGCTTGTGACACATGCAGATAATACAGTTATTATGAGCGATTTTAATATCCATATGAATACCCTGTCAAACCCTCCGTGCGAGGCACTCCAGACTATAATTGATAGTTGTGGTCTTTCACAAATAATAAATGAACCCACACATCGCAACGGTAATACGATAGATCTACCGTATTATTCAGCCTGTTGTTCACTATTCTTTATTTATTTTAAATTGCCTTTCAAATGTCTATTCTTGGTGTTGGGTTGTATCAAATAAATTTCCCCAAAAAATGCAACTTATATTCCAGTGCGACTTATATATGTTTTTTTCCTTCTTTATTATGCATTTTCGGCCGGTGCGACTTATACTCCGGAGCGACTATAACTCCGAAAAATACGGTAGTCCTTGTTCGGGGTGTCACCACCTCTAAAGTTTTGGTACTACTAAGTAATGTCCAATCACCACCTCTTAAAATGCAAAGTTCTGACCCATTGTCATCAAGCTACTAAGAGCCAATGCTTCAGCGGTCGTAACATTAATGTTGTCACAACTACGACTCTCGCTGGCCTTACTGCCTTTGGTAATGGCACCATTCCAAAATGATGTGGGCTCTATCGATAACCTCACTAACAACATTAAGGACAATAAAACGATTGTACAAAGCGACTTGGTAAAAAATCTAGGCATTATTTTTGACCCAACTGTCTTGTTTGCCCTGCACATTAAGAGCATTACTAAAACAGCCTTCTTTCATCTCTGTAATATCGCTAAAATTCGTCCCATTTTGTCCACCAGCGGTGCTAAGACCATTATTCATGCATACGTTATGTCTCGCCTCGATTACTGTAACGCATTATTTTTGGGCCTCCCTATGTCTAGAATTAAAAGATTACAGTTGGTACAAATTTCGGTGCTAGACTTTTGACAAGAACAAGACAGTTTGATCATATTACGCCTACACTGGCTCACCTGCACTGGCTTCCTGTGCACTTAAAATGCAACTTAAAGGTTTTATTGCTTACGTATAAAATACTAAATGGTCTAGCTGATTGTATTGTATCGTATGTCCCGGACAGAAATCTGCATTCTAAGAACTCCGGATTATTAGTGATTCCCACAGCCCTAGAGCTCTAGAGCGTTTTTTAATTGGGCTCCAGTACTCTGGAATGCCCTACCAGTAACAGTTAGAGATGCTACCTCAGTAGAAGCATTTAAAGGACTACTGAAATGTTTGTTTTTTTATTTAAACGGGGAGAGCAGATCCATTCTATGTGTTATACTTGATCATTTCGCGATATTGCCATATTTTTGCTGAAAGGATTTAGTAGAGAACATCGACGATAAAGTTCGCAACTTTTGGTCGCTGATAAAAAAAGCCTTGCCTGTACCGAAAGTAGCGTGACGTCGCAGGTTGAAGGGATTCTCACATTTCCCCATTGTTTTCAATGCAGCGAGAGCGATTCGGACCGAGAAAGCGACGATTTCCCCATTAATTTGAGCCAGGGTGAAATATTCGTGGATGAGGCTCGTGAGAGTGAAGGACTAGGGTGCAGTGCAGGACATCTTTTTTCGCTCTGACCGTAACTTAGGTAAAAGGGCTCATTGGATTCCACACTTACTCTTTTTTCTATTGTGGATCACAGATTTGTATTTTAAACCACCTCGGATACTATATCCTCTTGAAAATGAGAGTCGAGAACGTGAAATGGACTTTTACAGTGACTTTTATCTCCACGACAATACATCGACGAAGCACTTTAGCTACGGAGTTAACGTGATAGCATCCTGCTTAAATGCAGATAGAAACAAAATAAATAAGCTCCTGACTGGAAGGATAGACAGAAGATCAACAATACTACCAAACTCTGGACCTGTAACCACACGGTTAATGCTGTACCGCCTGGCGAAGCCTAGCAATGCTGTTGCTAACGACGCCATTGAAGCTAACTTAGCTACGGGACCTCGACAGAGCTATGCTAAAAACATTAGCTCTCCACCTACGCCAGCTCTCATCTGCTTATCACGACCCCTGCTCACCTGCGTTCCAGCGATCGACAGCGCGACGAAGGACTTCACCCAATCATCGATGCGGTCGGCGGCCCGGAGACGGAGGAAGTCAAGGTGAGGACAGCGGCGCGGCGGCGGGCGTGGTAGCTTTCGATGACACCCCGGCCGCCATCAGAGTCGGCAAGAAACATATATTTCCCCAAAGTTACGTACGTGACATGCACTCAGCGACACACACGTACGGGCAAGCGATCAAATGTTTGGAAGCCAAAGCTGTAGTCACGGTAGCGCGTCTGCTATCCAGCTAAGACCTCCTGGTTGTGTTGCTGCAGCCGCCGCTAATACACCGATCCCACTTACAGCTTTCTTCTTTGCAGTCTCCATTGTTAATTGAACAAATTGCAAAAAATTCACCAACACAGATGTCCAGAATACTGTGGAATTTTGCGATGAAAGCAGAGCTGTTTGTATTGGGATACAATGCTGTACCAATACTTCCGCTTCAACCATTGATGTCACGCGCAAACGTCATCATACCTAGACGTTTTCAACCGGAAGTTTCCCGGGAAATTTAAAATTGCACTTTATAAGTTAACCCGGCCGTATTGGCATGTGTTGCAATGTTAAGATTTCATCATTGATATATAAACTATCAGACTGCGTGGTCGGTAGTAGTGGGTTTCAGTAGGCCTTTAAAGGCCTACTGAAAGCCACTACAGTAGGCCTTCAGTAGGCCTTTAAGTCCCATCTTACAACTCATTTATATACTCTAGTCTTAAATAGACTGTTTTTATACGAGTTGACATGCCGCTTCGCTTTTCTGCTCTGCCCCTCTCTCCTGCGTGGGGAGGTTATCAGGTGGCCACAGATCAGTGTCCACTGAGGAAGCGCTAGCTGTTCCATGGTGGGACCGGAGGTGGACCACTCCTATGCAAAAGTTTGTGACGTCTCTGCACTGCTGATTAACTACACGCGAGAGGATCCACCTGCTCGCCTCCCCATGGACTGGACTCTCACATTATGAACCGCACCCACTCGGCATCCATTGGACCCGGTCACTGGGGGGTGGGGAGGTCATCTGCGGTTGAGTTTTTTCTTGTCCGGATGTGGGTTCAGATCTGAGGAGGTCGTTGTGGTTTGTGAAGCCCTTTGAGGCCCTTGTGATCAAGGGATGTATAAATAAATTTTGATTGATTGATTGACGGGAAACGGGGCCTAGAGCTGCCTTGCCCTGCCCCAACAGTATATGAATTCAACAGTTTAGTTTATGTAATGAATGTAATGAATATTGTTTCCAACAAGTGGATTGGTCCATTGCCACACTGGGATGTCCACTTTAAACAAAATAAAGGCATAAAAAAGTCAGCCTCTCGAAATATGTTTAGCTTGAAATGAGCTGTCCTTACAGCAGGGCTATTCAACTAAATAATTAAGAGGGCCACAGTTTTAACAGCCAAAAAGCTCAGGGGCTGGACATCAAAATGTGGATGCTTCATCAGAAAGTGCCTCAGGAGGTTATATTTCTTTGAGACTGTGTTTACTTAGTTGCAAAGTAAACACATGGGCTTTTACACTGCACTGTCAAAACATTCATTATTCTGCCCTTGCTACTTGTTTCCAGTGTGCGCAGCTCGTTAACAGAATGAAGAAAAAGACGCTCCAGTTTTTTTTATTGAGGATTAATGTTTCTTCTTTTGAATTATTTTCCTTCCTTAGTTTTATTTCTTTACACCTCTTCCTTAATTTAGGTTTGTAAGACTGAAAATATAAACGTAACAAATGTATAATGTCCATTGTGTATTATACATAAATAATGCCCATTGTGTATTTTACATAAACATGATAAAAGGTTTAGTGTTAATAGATTGACACAATAAACTTCAAATGTTTACACATATAGAAATTACACAACATTCATACACCAAAGATTGCACACACTGTATGTGACTTATCACAAGTAGTGTTGTCGCCCTCTACTAGTACAATTTAGCGCCACATGTATTAAACTAGTTTGATGGGCTCTAAACAACACCACCACGAATATAAAAGACATCATGAACTTAGCAATTTCAATACAAAACAAACTAAATATCTTTATGCACAATATCTACTTATAAATGTTTGACCAAGTTTTGTGAAGAACCTTACACGTGTATTACTACCATTGTTGTTGCATGTCTGGATCATCTTTCATCTCCGTAATATCGCTAAAATTCGTTCCATTTTGTCCACAAACGATGCTGAGATCATTATCCATGCGTTCGTTACATCTCGTCTCGATTACTGTAACGTTTTATTTTCGGGCCTCCCTATGTCTAGCATTAAAAGATTACAGATGGTACAAAATGCGGCTGCTAGACTTTTGACAAAAACAAGAAAGTTTGATCATATTACGCCTATACTGGCTCACTTGAACTGGCTTCCTGTGCACCTAAGATGCGACTTTAAGGTTTTACTACTTACGTATAAAATACTACACGGTCAAGCTCCTGCCTATCTTGCCGATTGTATTGTACCATATGTCCCGGCAAGAAATCTGCATTCAAAGAACTCCGGCTTATTAGTGATTCCCAGAGCCCAAAAAAAGTCTGCGGGCTATAGAGCGTTTTCTATTCGGGCTCCAATATTATGGAATGCCCTCCCGGTAAAAGTTAGAGATGCTACCTCAGTAGAAGCATTTAAGTCTCATCTTAAAACTCATTTGTATACTCTAGCCTTTAAATAGACTCCCTTTTTAGACCAGTTGATCTGCCGTTTCCTTTCTTTTCTTTTCTACTCTGCTCCGGGGGACCGCTAGCCTGTTCATCGGATGGGGACATCTGTACGCTGCTGACCCGTCTCCGCTCGGGATGGTTCCTGCTGGCCCCACTATGGACTGGACTTTCCCTGTTGTGTTGGACTTTCACAATATTATGTCAGACCCACTAAACATCCGTTGCTTTCGGTCTCCCCTAGAGGGGGGGGGGGGGGGGGGGGGGTTACCCACATATGCGGTCCTCTCCAAGGTTTCTCATAGTCATTCACATTGACGTCCCACTGGGGTGAGTTTTCCTTGCCCGTATGTGGGCTCTGTACCGAGGATGTCGTTGTGGCTTGTACAGCCCTTTGAGACACTTGTGATTTAGGGCTATATCAATAAACATTGATTGATTGATTGATTGAATGTGTCCGTCACTTAAAAGGTCCGCCAGAAAACAATGACTCGAGCAGTTGCTCGGGGTAGAACATTCCTACTTTGTGGTGCAGTAGTTTTTGAAATTCCAAGTTTTGCAATTTTTTTTTCCAGGGTTGAATGAGTAGTCTTCTTCTACTCACCCCACTGCTGCTTCATTGTGACACATATGCCTTGCTGTTGCCCCCTGTAGGGTGGCGGGAGTACTGCATACATGATCAACCCCAGTTTGAATGGTTTCATCAAGCCTATTTGTGTGACGTTCGGTGGGCCAAATGAAAAGCTTTGTCGGGCCGCCAGTTTAATAGGCCTCCCTTACAGTATAATAAGTTGTCTTTTAACTGTTGCGGCCTAGCTTAATCTGCTATTTAACAGAGCATATAAAAAGAAGAAATAAGAGGTAGCCATTGGGGTACCGTCTAGACCAGTGTTCCCCAAACTTATATATATATATATATATATATATATATATATATATATATATATATATATATATATATATATATATAGCCCGCCAGCGTCCGAATTCCGGCCCGCGCGAAGTCTCAAGTTAAAAAAAATGTTTAATAAAAATGTTGCTTTTTCTTTAAAAAAATGTTTTATTATTTTTTAAAATCAGTCCTTTCTAACCCACTTTCTAGCGCTTGTTATTCTCGGTGTCTCCTAGCCGCTCAGGCAAATCATATTGTCTAAAAAATAATTTTCCCATCAATAATATGACATCATCGCGCTCAGAATGTATATATATATATATATATATATATATATATATATATATATATATATATATATACACTACCGTTCAAAAGTTTAGGGTCACCCAAACAATTTTGTGGAATAGACTTCATTTCTAAGAACAAGAATAGACTGTCGAGTCTCAGATGAAAGTTCTCTTTTTCTGGACATTTTGAGCGTTTAATTGACCCCACAAATGTGATGCTCCAGAAAGTCAATCTGCTCAAAGGAAGGTCAGTTTTGTAGCTTCTGTAACGAGCTAAACTGTTTTCAGATGTGTGAACATGATTGCACAAGGGTTTTCTAATCATCAATTAGCCTTCTGAGCCAATGAGCAAACACATTGTACCATTAGAACACTGGAGTGATAGTTGCTGGAAATGGGCCTCTATACACCTATGTAGATATTGCACCAAAAACCAGACATTTGCAGCTAGAATAGTCATTTACCACATTAGCAATGTATAAAGTGTATTTCTTTAAAGTTAGGACTAGTTTAAAGTTATTTTCATTGAAAAGTACAGTGCTTTTCCTTCAAAAATAAGGATATTTCAATGTGACCCAAAACTTTTGAACGGTAGTGTATATAAATATATATATATATGTATATATATATATATATATATATATATATATATATATATATATATATATATATATATATATATATATATATATATATATATATATATATATATATATATATATATATATATATATATATATATATGTATAAGTATATGTATTTACACACATATATACATAAATATATATACACACATATATACATATACATACATACATACATACATACATATACATACATACATACATACATACATATATATATATATATATATATATATATATATATATATATATATATATATATATATATATATATATATATATATATATATATATATGTATGTTTACGAACTGGCCCCCGGCAAAAAAATATTAACCCAATGCGGCCCGAGTCAAAAAGTTTGGGGACCCCTGGTCTAGACATAGCACCGTCTATTGAATGTGATTATACTTGCAGTTGTTTGGTTTAAAAAAGCCTAGAATACAATTAGTAGTGACTAAATACATGATGTCAAGGAGAAGGAAATGAAGGATGCAGCATGACCAGAAGTCTCATCTCTCATTTTTAGTGACATTGAGGAAGCATACAGGGAGTAGACAATTTCTCCTCATGCTCCTTCACAGGACAGACAAAGAGGAGCCAATTTGATAATGAGACACGGAACAAAGGATGGCCATAGCTGCTCAGAGGGTCCTGTTTTGTCCAGGGCAAGCCACGGGGCAAACAGTTCATTTCCGAAAAAATTCATGGCGGGAGACTTGAGTGAAGATTGTGGGTGGCTACAGGGTGTTATCAGACAGCTCATCAGCTTAGCAGACACAGAAGCGTCACCTTGTTAAATTGGATGCTAAATTGGGTTAAAATGAAACCGCAGCTCTATTAGCGTTAACTCCCCAACACACGCTGTCCTATCATCCAACACTTTAATGATAATACAGTCTTTGTGTCTCCAAAGACAATTTACCTTTGGAATATTAGCAGTCAGAGGTTGGAAAAAAACAAATTAATAGGATATGTTTTCCTTCCAACTGCTGGAGAACCTTGCATGGATCTAATTGTTTTGTTTTTGTCTGTTAAGGTTCTCATTCCAAATCAATTAGATTTTCTACAACATATTTCTATGCTAAGGGCAGGTCAGACTCCGCATACGACTTTATACACATCGCATAAAAAGGAAGTGTGTTTATGTTTAAGTAGACCAGGTGGCTTTTCAACTTATAATGTATGTCATATGCACAGGTAATTGGCAATTACCGGTTGGCAATTGAAGAATTGTTGGTTCTTAAACATGGTTTATAAATTGAAAAGTTAATTCAGTGAATCAAATGTTTCTGTCAGGCTTACCACTGACAGTTTGGTTATGTTTGTTTTTTTCTCTGTGTTTGTGTTTTATTTCCTGTCAGCGCTCTTATTTTGGTTCCGTTTCCTGCACGTCTCCCTGAGCGCTCGTTTCCCTCACCTGTCCTTGATTGGCAGCCTGGCACACCTGGTGGTAATTGCCAATCAGGCTACTGTTTATACCTGCCTCGCCCTCCAGTCAGTGCTTGAGGATTGTTAGCTGTTTGCGGTTTGCTGTCTCCTGGTTTCTCCTATCTTGTATCCTGTTTCCTGGTTCATGTTTGCTGTCTCCAGTTTGCCTGTTTCCTGGTTCTTGATTCCTGTTTTGCAGCATTTTCTTTAAAAATTAAAATCATGTTTTTTTTTTCTCCCAAGATGGCACCGGTGTAGTGGCTGCTGGTGGCAGGAGCTCTGTGCTCCTGTGTCATCATTTTGTGTTCCTGATGTTTCCCTCTTGTTTTCTTGTAATTTTTTTGGTCTTTTGGTTCGGGACCCTTTGGGACCGTGTGACAAGGGGTGGCACTTTCGTGACTTCTGCCGTGCTTTTTTGTGAACTTGTGGATCTGCCTCCCGGGAGCCTTTTGGCCATGGAGACCAGCTGCTGGATCTCTGCCACACCAGAGTCCGTTTGGAGAGACTGGAGGAGAGGAGATGGGATGAAGAGACGGCTGCAGAGGTGGTGTTGTATGAGCAGGTATCGAACACCTCGGTCTTCTTAGACGCATCCTCGCTCATCCATGCGGACTGGACACTGGCCGAGAGTTGGTGGGCGGCCGAGGGTGAAATCGGCTCTCTGGGTTGCTGCTCCTGTCTCTGGCCATGCTCCCCCCAACCCAGCAGACGATGGCGTGGAACACTGCAGAGGCCACCACAGTGTATATGTTTTAGTTTTTTTTTTTTTTTTTTTTTACTTTTGTTTCTATGTTTAGAAGTGGCTGGTTGCATTAGCTCTGCTTTTTTAATGTCTTTAATGTCCTTTGTGTTCTTTTGATGATTCCCTCTTAAACATATGTTTATCTGTGCTATGGCTATGAGTTTTTTTATACCAGTTTCTTACCTTTTTTGTAAGGGGTGCCGGAAGTTGGCAGACGCGTCAGCGATCCTGTTCTGTCTCCCGGTAATGTTTGTCTGCTCTTGAATGGGATTGTGCTGAAAATCTTAAATCTCTATTAAAGTATTTCTGATTTTGATTCTGATTCTGAACAAGCCTGCCATCACTGCATGTTGAGGTTTGTCACAAACGCTTCCTGACAGTTTCCATAAGAAACAATGTTAAAGGTTCCAGCTTTGATAAAAGTCTATGTTTTAGTATCAATCAATCAATCAATGTTTATTTATATAGCCCTAAATCACAAGTGTCTCAAAGGGCTGTAAAGGTTTGTGTACTTTTAACACAAAATACATCGCTATACAGTACTGGATATCAAACAAACATACTGTAAGAAGAGGTGATGGATCAAATTTCTCTTTGTTAACAAACCAAAACAACAAACTGCTCTCCTCTGAATGCGCTGCTCTGCCAACATGCACACACACACAGAAGTCCCTTGGTGTCCTCAGAAACGATCAGAAATCTAAATAATCCAAAACTTTACCACCATAATGCTACAATAATAAACATTTAAAAAGGTCAAATCCACTTACATTAACATTGGCAAAGGATGAGCTGACAAGAAAGTAGCAGACAGGGAGAGAAGGGAGGGAATCGGGGTGGTGGGGCGTGTATGTGTGTGCCTGAAAGAGGTGCCACTGAACGAATGGTAGCTCTTCTCCGCTGTGAAATAAGTCTGCTTTAGCATCTTTTTCCAGAAAATTGTGGACTCATCACATTTAAAACTTGCTGTGGCACGGAGCTTACTTTGTTGATTCTTCCATACATGAGCGCCATTAATGTACCCCTCACAAACTCTACAGGGATTTCCTCCTTCTTTCATTGCTGGTCTGTTGTCCTTCTGGGACTCACATTGAGTGAGCAAAATAGACAACTTGTCAAAAGGTGACAAAACACAGAAAAGGATGCACGCTGAAGCACGTAGAAGTGACTATTAGTGTACTGCGCAGCAAGTGACATGGACGGCTCTTCCTCTCCAAAGATGCTGTGCCCTGCTTTTTGCCTGCAGGCGGGACACACAATGAATGAATGAGGCGTTTGTATACAAAGACATGGTTCGCTCACAAAGGCAGATTTGGCTCGATCTAAAAGTCCGTAAATCAAAAAGTTTGCAATTAGAGGGGGGTTGATGCATTTTTGGGATCTTTAAGATGAAAACTGTAGCTGCCATTATGACGTGCAGTGATGTTTCGAAATTACCATAAGTCTTGAACTATACAAAGTATTTCAATGGTTGCAATCTGCTCTTTTGCATGATATACCAGTTACTATGGTAATCTAAGTCACAGCAGCTCAGACGAGGCACCAAGCACTGTGGGCGGGGAGCGTTTCCACAGAGTGTTTCCAGAGCGGCCAGCCTGAAATGCGGGTGTCAGGGACATACGCGGAAGGAGATTTTTACTACAAAGTTCTGAAGCTTAGTGATGTATCAGATGTATCAGATTATAGGTGGGTTTTTTTTTTTACCCTTCACGTTCATATTTCGCTGTGTTTGTTGCAATTTTGTTGCGTTTCGCTTGATTGTAAATTATGTCGATGGAGAGGGGGTGTGACGTTCATATGTTGTCAATATTCAGTGTTTTATCGTTCATAGTTAATATTGTAAATCCCACATTCTATTCCGTTTTGTAAGGCGGTCTGTCATAACGTTTTTAGCATTCAATCAGACATTATTGTGAGGTTTTGTATTAGTGTTCCTAAAAATAGATATACCGGCCCCAAGACACATTTTTTTCTTTAAATTTGGCCCCTTGAGTCAAAATAATTGCCCAGGCTTGACTTATAGCATCCAGCTGACTGACATTTTACTATCAATTTCTACTTGTGAATGTTTTGCTATTAACAATGAATCTGGATGTCATTTCCCATAATATCAATTAGTTTTCAAAAGAAACAGGTAACTAACTGTACTTGGAACGCCCCGTTTACATCGCCAGACTCAATATGTCGCCGCTTGGTGAGACTTCATCGACAGGACTGAAGCCCATTTCCCCGCATAAACAGTGTGGATAAACGCATATAAAACTATTATATAGTACCGAATATGATTCATTACTATACTAATACCAGTATACCAGGGGTGCTCACACTTTTTCTGCAGGCGAGCTACTTTTCAATTGATCAAGTCGCGGGGATCTACCTCATTCATATATATAATTTATATTTACTTATTTATGAAATATATGTTTTTGTTAACAAGTTAAAGGTGTTTAATGATAATGCAAGCATGTTTAACACATATAGTTAATATTGTTAATAAATTAAAGGTGTTTAATGATAATACAAAAATGTTTAATACATATAGTTAATGTTGTTAACAACTTAAAGGTGTTTAAAGATAATGCAAGCATGTTTAACACATATAGTTAATATTGTTAACAAGTTAAAAGTGTTTAAAGATAATTCAAGCATGTTTAACACATATAGTTAATATTGTTAACAAGTTAAAGGTGTTTAAAGATAATGCAAGCATGTTTAACACATACAGTTAATATTGTTAACAAGTTAAAGGTGTTTAAAGATAATGCAAGCATGTTTAACACATATAGTTAATATTGTTAACAAGTTAAAGGTGTTTAAAGATAATGCAAGCATGTTTAACACATATAGCTTCCTTTCTTTCATGAAGACAAGAATATAAGTTGGTGTATTACCTGATTATGATGACTTGCATTGATAGGAATCAGACAGTGGTGCTGATAACGTCCGCATTTTCAAATGGAGGAGAAAAAAAGTCCTCCTTTCTGTCCAATACCACGTGAAAGTGGTGGGTTTTTTGGCATCTTATTTGTCCAGCTTCCGTACTCCTTTGTATACACTTTACAAGAAATACATTGGCGGCAAACTCCGTAGCTTGCTAGCTTGTGCACGGCAGCTTTCTGAGACTCCTATTTTGTTAGTGCAGGCAGGATGAAGCAGAGCTTTTATTGTGCAACTGTGCAGTCAGTCTTTGGAGTTTTGACGACAGGTACGGCGCCAGAGTCTGTTGAAATAAAAAGTGTTTCTCACCTTCCTGTCGGTATTTTTTTCTTAATAATGAGCTGGCAGCAGCCAGCGTCATCTCACAAGACCCTTGGGTGCCGTGAATGTCAATCAAGTGTCGAAAGTGACGTCATAGTGAAGATTTATGATCGCTCATTTTTAGGATTATTTTTTTAATGCCTGGCTGGCGATCGACTGACACACCCTCCGTGATCGACCGGTAGCTCGCGATCGACGTAATGAGCACCCCTGCGGTATACCATACAACCCTAACCCATAGTATCAATCAATCAATCAATCAATGTTTATTTATATAGCCCTAGATCACAAGTGACTCAAAGGGCTGTACAAGCCACAACGACATTCTCGGTACAGAGCCCACATACGGGCAAGGAAAAACTCACCCCAGTGGGACGTCGGTGAATGACTATGAGAAACCTTGGAGAGGACCGCATATGTGGGTAACCCCCCCCCCCCCCCCCCCCTCTAGGGGAGACCGAAAGCAATGGATGTCGAGTGGGTCTGACATAACATTGTGAAAGTCCAGTCCACAGTGGATCCAACACATCAACGAGAGTCCAGTCCACAGCGGGGCCAGCAGGAAACCATCCCGAGCGGAGACGGGTCAGCAGCGCAGAGATGTCCCCAACCGATGCACAGGCTAGTTGTCCACCCGGGGTCCCGACTCTGGACAGCCAGCACTTCATCCATGGCCACCGGACCTATGCAACTCCCCCTCGCAAGGGACAGGGGAGAAGAGGAGAGAAGAAAAGAAACGGAAGATCAACTGGTCTAAAAAAGGGGGGTCTATTTAAAGGCTAGATTATACAAATGAGTTTTAAGATGAGACTTAAATGCTTCTACTGAGGTAGCATCTCTAACTGTTACCGGGAGGGCATTCCAGAGTACTGGAGCCCGAATAGAAAACGCTCTATAGCCCGCAGACTTTTTTTTGGCTCTGGGAATCACTAATAAGCTGGAGTTCTTTGAACGCAGATTTCTTGTCGGGACATATGGTACAATACAATCGGCGAGATAGGCTGGAGCTAAACCGTGTAGTATTTTATACGTAAGTAGTAAAACCTTAAAGTCGCATCTTAAGTGCACAGGAAGCCAGTGCAAGTGAGCCAGAATAGGCGTAATATGATCAAACTTTCTTGTTTTTGTCAAAAGCCTTGCAGCCGCATTTTGTACCAACTGTAATCTTTTAATGCTAGACATAGGGAGACCCGAAAATAATACGTTACAGTAATCGAGACGAGACGCAACGAACGCATGAATAATGATCTCAGCGTCGCTAGTGGACAAGATGGAACGAATTTTAGCGATATTACGGAGATGAAAGAAGGCCGTTTTAGTAACACTCTTAATGTGTGACTCAAACGAGAGAGTTGGGTCGAAGATAATACCCAGATTCTTTACCGAGTCGCCTTGTGTAATTGTTTGGTTGTCAAATGTTAAGGTGGTATTATTAAATAGATGTTGGTGTCTAGCAGGACCGATAATCAGCATTTCCGTTTTCTTAGCGTTGAGTTGCAAAAAGTTAGCGGACATCCATTGTTTAATTTCATTAAGACACGCCTCCAGCTGACTACAATCCGGCGTGTTGGTCAGCTTTAGGGGCATGTAGAGTTGAGTGTCATCCGCATAACAGTGAAAGCTAACACCGTACTTGCGTATGATGTCACCTAGCGGCAGCATGTAAATACTAAAGAGTGCAGGGCCAAGAACCGAACCCTGGGGAACTCCGCACGTTACCTTGACATAGTCCGAGGTCACATTGTTATGGGAGACGCACTGCATCCTGTCAGTAAGATAAGAGTTAAACCAAGACAAGGCTAAGTCTGACATACCAATACGTGTTTTGATACGCTCTAATAAAATATTATGATCGACGGTATCGAAAGCGGCGCTAAGATCAAGAAGCAGCAACATAGATGACGCATCAGAATCTATCGTTAGCAATAGATCATTAGTCATTTTTGCGAGGGCTGTCTCCGTAGAGTGATTTGCCCTGAAACCGGATTGAAAAGGTTCACAGAGATTTCTGTAATGATGTAAGTCCATACAAAACCTGTCAAAAAAAGCAGGTTAATCATAAACACAATCCAAAACAAACATCAATCCTTACAGTAAAGTTCATCAACTTCAAAAAATGTCTTCATGCTCTAAATCTGGCTTTAGAAATTGTTTGTTGCAAAATATATATATTGCATGCCCAATTTGAAGTTCTGCTACAATACCTGTAGCGCCCCTGCCCGCTTATCTGACACCAATGTCGCACATTGTATGCTCTCTCATCCATCAACATATTTAGTCAGGCTGTCTGTGGGGTGGCATGTCGGGTACATTTTCAAACATAGAACTAGAAAAAGTACTTATAGGAGATCAAATTTCCACATGCATGAGCAAATCCTCTTCATCTACAACTAATGTTGCCAGTTCAGCCCGAGGCTAAAACCCCGCAATCGTGCCCAAGCCAACAATCACGGTGTGAGCACACATACTGAGGCGCCTGTCACCAGTAAAGTCGCTCTGGCTGCTTCTGACTCTGATTCATGGCATGTTTTCTCGACTCCAGCTCGATCTGGCACAGGAAGCTTAGCTAACAAGCTAACCGGGAGAGGTGTAAAAGCCTACCTGCTGGCTCCACATCATACGCTTTGAAGTAAAAGGCAGAACAGCTCAGCTTTCTATTAGCCCCCCTGACTGCCCTCCACTCACTTATATTTGGGGGATTAACAATTCCATCATACAAATAATTAATACTGACTGAAAACAGAAAATAAAGGGAACACATCACACACCGAAGATATTTTTCAGTTGATTTTATTTGTTTTAATAAACTGAAGTTGTGAACATAATTAGGTAGAGGGACAATTACAGCAAACACATAACATTAACCCAGAGGTCAGCAACCCGCGGCTCTCGAGCCACATGTGGCTCTTTAGTGCCGCCCTAGTGACTCCCTGGAGCATTTTTAAAAAAGGATTGAAAATGGAAAAAGATGGGGGGAATACAAAGAAACGCAACAGTTTGTTTACATGTAAAATCTTCCACTCCTTCTTTGTCTCATTTTGTCCACCAAAAGTTTCATGCTGTGCGTGAATGCACAAGGGTGCGCTTTGTTGATGTTATTGACTTGTTGGAGTGCTAATCAGGCATATTTGGTCAGTGCTAATCCATGCTAACATGCTATTTAAGCTAGCTGTATTTACATATTGCATCATTATGCCTCATTTGTAGGTATATTTGAGATAATTTTATATCCTATACATGTATCCTCTTTGTATATAATTTAGTTTTGCATGTCTCATGACACATTATCTGTATGTAGTATTGGCTGCATTTCAGATGGTTGTTTGTGTGCCACGTTGTTCCAGACGACAGCAAATGTTACCTAGCTTGCCAAAGACTGTAATAAATCTATTAAAAGAAGACACCCTGCCGTATCCTTTAACTTGGACACACATCTATACCTTGAGCCATTCTAAGCCAGTAATGTCCAGGAGTTATCTCAACTTCTGAGTAGCCTCTGAATTACTAATGGTTTCTAATGTTGTAAAAATGTGTAGAATAAATATTATATTTCAACATTTCTGTCAACAAAGATTTGCTTCAGCCTGCGACCCATAGTCATTTTGATAGTAGGCTAATATAGCTAATATAGACACTTACGTCATGTGTTGCCTTCATTATAACACTTATATAAAACTTTTAATTTTTGCGGCTCCAGACAGATTTGTTTTTTGTGTTTTTGCTCCAATATGGCTCTTTCAACGTTTTGGGTTGCCGACCCCTGCATTAACTCATTGAGGACTGGTTACATAATTTTACTCAAAAACAAAGTGAAAACAATCTATCGCATGCCGTCCTCAAGATAACTCGTAACATGGCTTCATATTGTAGTGTGTATGACCTCTATGTTCCTGTGAAGTGAAGTGAATTATATGTTTGTATTTATATAGCGCTTTTCTCTAGGGACTCAAAGCGCTTTACATTGTGCAACCCAATATCTAAGTTAATTTTTTTTTAAACCAGTGTGGGTGGCACTGGGAGCAGGTGGGTAAAGTGTCTTGCCCAAGGACACAACAGCAGTGACTAGGTTGGCAGAAGCGGGGATCAAACCTGGAACCCTCAAGTTGCTGGCACGGCCACTCTACCAACCGAGCTATACCGCCCCAAAATTGTGTGCACTCAATACAACACCTGGGCATTTTCCTGGTGAGACAGATGTATTTGTCGTCTCCAGAGGGTAGAGTAGCCCAAAATTGTACTCGTGTAAGAGTACCTTTTACTTTAGAGTAATACTCAAGTAAAACAACTTGAAATACTTGAGTAAGAGTAGGTATTTACTGCAAAAAAAAATATTCAAGTACTGAGTAACTGGTGAGTATATTTCTGATTGATTTAGTAGCTATTTTTCAATGATACTTGCACTACAACCGTATAGGTGGTGTGTGTGTGTGTGTTCTGCATGTACTACGAAAGATGCACATTTTACAATCACTTATGGTGTTATAACATGTCTAATAATAGAATATGCACAGCTAAAACGTAAGCACAATGTTTTCTCTAGTTGGAATTCTTGTAGGCTGAAAGACAAACTTTTCTACTGACACAGATGACAGCGAAGTATATGGCTGTTTTTTTTTTATTGCCTGACTGCTGACAGTTGACTGCGAGTCGCTGTTGTTTTCTTCATTGCTGCGATGTAAATATGTCATTTTTTTAAGTGTGGTTGGGCTATCAATATTTTCCAGTGCAGTTATGTGACCGCCAGACTCCGTTTGATTGGTGAAATGGAGTCATACGTCACAAGTGCTTAATTAGGATTGGTGAAATGTGTGATGTTATGTTACAATTAGACAGACAACACAACATGTAGTCATTTCACTGGAAGAATTGTCCAACACAGTATATATATATATATATATATATATATATATATATATATATATATATATATATATATATATATATATACATATATATATATATATTTGCAAGCAGTAATCAATAGATTACAAATATTGTAACAATCAGAATAAAATTATATGTAACAAAGTAAAAGTAGCATTTCTTCTACACACAAATACTCAATTAAAAGTAAAGTAAAAGTATGAAAAGTACAATTCATCCAAAAGAGTTACCATATTTTCCAAATTATAGAGCGCTCTGGTATATAAATCACATCTACAAAATTTTTGAAAAACATTTTTCCCATATATTAGTCGCACTGGACTATAAGCTGCATATGTATACATTGTGAAATTAGTTCCTTACACAGATTTGCAAATGTTTATTAACATACCCTAATTGTTTCCAAATGGCAGTAAAACGGCTGATCAAACAAAACATACGTCATTGTCATGGACCCACTAGCTGCGTAAGCTACCTCTCCAATCAGATTTAATAACTCCAATGTGACTGACATCTTGGTGAAGTTTCTGCTGATTTTGTGGAACTGGAACAATACAAAAAGAATGCCACTGTAACTTAAAGGCCTACTGAAATGAAATTGTTTTATTTAAACGGGGATAGCAGATCCATTCTATGTGTCATACTTGATCATTTCGCGATATTGCCATATTTTTGCTAAAAGGATTTAGTAGAGAACATCGACGATAAAGTTTGCAACCTTTGATCGCTGATAAAAAAAAGCCTTGCCTGTACCGGAAGTAGCGTGACGTCACAGGTTGAAGGGCTCCTCACATTTCCCCATTGTTTACACCAGCAGAGAGAGCGATTCGGACCGAGAGAGCGATTCGGACCGAGAAAGCGACGATTACCCCATTAATTTGAGCCAGGATGAAAGATTCGTGGATGAGGAATGTGAGAGTGAAGGACTAGAGTGCAGTGCAGGACGTATCTTTTTTTCGCTCTGACCGTATCTTAGGTACAAGGGTTCATTGGATTCCACACTTTCTCCTTTTTCTATTGTGGATCACGGATTTGTATTTTAAACCACCTCGGATACTATATCCTCTTGAAAATGAGAGTCGAGAACGCGAAATGGACATTCACAGTGACTTTTATCTCCACGACAATACATCGGCGAAGCACTTTAGCTACGGAGCTAACGTGATAGCATCGGGCTTAACTGCAGATAGAAACAAAATAAATAAACCTCTGACTGGAAGGATAGACAGAAAATCAACAATACTATTAAACCATGGACCTGTAACTACACGGTTAATGCTTTCCAGCCTGGCGAAGCTTAATAATGCTGTTGCTAACGATGCCATTGAAGCTAACTTAGCTACGGGACCTCGACAGAGCTATGATAAAAACATTAGCTATTCACCTACGCCAGCCAGCTCTCATCTGCTCATCAACACCCGTGCTCACTTGCGTTCCAGCGATCGACGGAGCGACGGAGGACTTCACCCGATCATAGATGCGGTCGGCGGCCCGGAGACAGAGGAAGTCAAGGTGAGGTTGGCGGCTAGCGCGTCTGCTATCCATCTCAAAGTCCTCCTGGTTGTGTTGCTGCAGGCCGCCGCTAATACACCGATCCCACCTACAGATTTCTTCTTTGCAGTCTTCATTGTTCATTAAACAAATTGCAAAAGATTCACCAACACAGATGTCCAGAATACTGTGGAATTATGTGGTGAAAACAGAGCTTTTTGTATTGGATTCAATGGGGTCCGATTACTTCCGTTCACTACGTGACGTCACGCGCAAACGTCATCATACCGAGACGTTTTCACCTGGAAGTTTCACAGGAAATTTAAAATTGCACTTTATAAGTTAACCCGGCCGTATTGGCATGTGTTGCAATGTTAAGATATCATCATTGATATATAAATTATCAGACTGCGTGGTCGGTAGTAGTGGGTTTCAGTAGGCCTTTAATAAAACTAACACAAACACTTGTAAACAAGTTAGCATATTAGCTAATGCTACCAACGCTAGCTTCATTACATTGCAATAGCACGTACAAATATGCATGAAAACACTCCTGTAGACCTCACACATGGGACGGGTTAGTAAGTAAGAATTGTTTTAGTTATACTGTAAAATTTACAAATATTGCTTGAAGTAATAAACAATCCATACGAGTAGAAACGCTATAGACGATCACACTTGTACTTCCGGTTCAAAATTTTAAACAGCAGCGAACAATCATCCTGCAGTACCTGCAGCGAACAAACTCGTCCAAAAGATGGCACCACGGCACAAACAATAACACCATTTCAGTGTATTTGCATGTGTTTAATTAGAACTATTTGCATTATGGTTGCCAACAAAGAAAATCCATAAATTATAGTCCAGAATTTAAAGTACTTCAAATATAATACCCACCTCTTCCAGAACTGGATCAGGGCATCACCAGTCAGCTCCTGGGCAGTCTGTGATGTGACGTACCACAGTAGCACTGGATGCAATGATACATGAAGTCCAAAATGCGCTCCATTGCATCCAGGTCTGGGAAACAGCTGTTCTATAGCCTCAATACCTTGATTATCCAGGAACTGCAGACACACCGTTTGAGGCCAGGTGATGTCATGCACCAGAAGGAAGCCAGGGCCCGCTGCCAACACATATGGTCTGACAATGGGTGCGGAGGGAGTACCTGGTCTGTGCAGCCCTCCAAGGATATGACTCTCCCATCAACGCTACCCCACCAAACATCATGGTCATGCTGGAGGATGTTGGGGGAAGGAGAAAACTCTCTACAACATCCCCAAACTCTAACGTGTGTCACATGTTCTCTTTGAAAACCTGCTCTCATCTTTGAAGAGAAAAGGATAAACCGCCAACTCTGGTGTTTATTGGCAGACAGCAAGAGAGCATACCGTATTTTCCGGACCATTGGGCGCACTGGATTATAAGGCGCACTGCCGATGAATGGTCTGTTTTTGATCTTTTTTCATACATTAGGCGCACCGGATTATAGGTTGCATTAAAGGAGTCCTATTATTATACTTGTTTTCTAAATTGAAAACACTTCATTGTGGTCTACATAACTGGTCTAATAACTAAAGTTCCTTGGGTGAATAATGTATACTCACTACACCGGTATGTTTTAGCGCTTTCATGGTGGGTTTACTGACATATATAAGTAAGAACTTTACACTACTTTATATTAGAAATGGCAACAGTGGAGGATGAATGTCCCATAACAAGAAGATAGAGAAAAAAGAAGAAGCTTATCGACTCACGGATGCGCACAATTTTTCAGGACTTATACAGACCCCAAATGCAGATCAGCAGGTACCAGAAGGTAAGAAAACTCGATTTTGCATATTATTGCGAAACAAAACGACAGATAATGTCTTACCTTATACACACACCATAATAATACTTGTATGTTTAATGCGCCAAAAATCCTTCAAGCGGTGCGGCTTCATAGCTTACCAAAGAGGTAGTAAAACATGTTGATATATTCTTGAGCGCCGTGTGTAATGTTCTATATTTTTAATGGAACATTTAAAATGTTGGTGTTGTTTACCTGAGACATATTGCAATCATATTGCTGTCTACACTTATCTCTTATGTTTGACTGCCATCTACTGGTCACACTTATCATTACACCATGTACCAAATAAAATAGCTTCGAGGTGAGTAAGCTCAACAAAACGTATTCCTTACATTAGGCGCACTGTCGAGTTTTGAGGAAAAAAAAAAGGATTTTACGTGCGGCTCAATGTCAAACCTTCATGCCACCCTTATTGTCTGTTTTTAATAGTTTGGGCATGCAGAAATTGGATATAGCGTGATTTACGGACTGTAGAGCACACTTGAATATAAGTTGCGCCCACTTAATTGTTTGACAAATGTTGTTTTTGTACACGGCGCAGCTATACACATTGAACCATTAAATATTAACACAGGCTCTTGAGCCCTGTCTTCATCCTTCTCCTTTGCGCTAGGGTCGTTTTCTCTGGTGTCTGCATTGAGGAGATTGGGGGTTGCTTCGTTGGGTGTTTTCTCAGACTTTGTTTTGCTTTTTAACGTTTGTCTCGAGGCTGATCATCTCTGGGCTTGTGCCTTATTTACTTAGGTGTGTAGCGGCCCAGACTTTTTGGATTTTCGTTCCGCGAGATGTCTCGATTTCCTTTTTTGATGGCTTTGTCAATCACCTTCGGCTTTGGGGCTGCGTCTTGTGCATTTCGTTTTGTCTTTGCCAGGATCACGGTGAGTGCATAACTGGCTAAATGGCTGACTGAATGATTGTTTAGGCACGTTTCATTTAATGTAAACAATTTCATTGACCGTTCGACAACTTAATTGGCCTTATGTGACGAGGCTAAATTTATTGGTGGCAAGTGAAGCATTATAAAACTATAACAAAAAATAAAGCGTAGGATTCAAAGCATGGTAAAAAAAGTTGTGGCTTATAGTCTGAAAATTACGGTAGTTTTCCTCTGGTTAGGTAGTTGTCTTCTAAAGGCCCTCCCGCACATCTCCTGTTGCACTGGACATACCTTTCAGCATTTGCATTTCAAAATATGAGAAAGTAGGTAAAAATAAGGGATTTTCATCACAAATCGCCATTAAATCAATAAAATAACATGTCCTGAATGGAATTCAATTGAATAATCCATTGAATAACGCCAAGTGTCACTGACCAATGCACGATCCAGTCTGACATAACCAGTTTTTAGGTATAATATAAAGCTTCTTTGGATGAATAAGTCTCCTATTATTCAAAATACTCACACAAAGTTTGGATTTGTTGGCAGAGATGTCTTTTCCGTCATCTTCTCCATCTGGGGTTGTTGATTTGATTGAATCACGTAACATGCATATTGCAGCGCTGCGTTCACGAGCCCGCCCCCAGGTTTTGCAGAGGCTTGAGTCAAGCGGACCTGAACCCTACAGTAGCAGAAGTACTGGAGATATTTTTTTTTTTCCGTGGAGAGCAAAATACAAAGAAAGAAAAAAAACAGTACTAAAAAGATGTCGGTAAAGAAAGACAAACAATGTATTTCCCTGCAAATTGGGCAGGTTGACAGGTATGGTACTGGCCTGTCTCCAGTATCTTCTCCACGTTCTTGCCACTGTACTGGCAGGCATAACAAACTACAACAAAAAATAAAGCGTGGGATTCAAAGCATTGCAAAAAAGTTGTGGCTTATAGTCCGAAAATGACGGTAGTTTTCCTCTGGTTAGGTAGTTGTCTTCTAAAGGCCCTCCCGCACATCTCCCGTTGCACTGGGCATACCTGTCATCATTTGCATTTCCAAATATGAGAAAGTAGGTAAAAATAAGGGATTTTCATCACAAATCGCCATTAAATCAATAAAATAACATGTCCTGAATGGAATTTAATTGAATAATCCATTGAAAACGTCAAGTGTCACTGACCAATGCACGATCCACTCTGACATAACCAGTTTTTAGGTTTAATATAAAGCTTCTTTAGATGAATAAGTTTCTTATTTCTCAAAATACTCACACAAAGTTTGGATTTGTTGGCAGAGATGTCTTTTCTGTCATCTTCTGCGTCTGGGGTTGTTGATTTGATTGAATCACATAACATGCATATTGCAGCGCTGCTTTCACGAGCCCGCCCCCAGGTTTAGCAGAGGCTTGAGTCAAGCGGACCTGATCACTGCAGTAGCAGAAGTACTGGTGATATTTTTGTTCTTTTTCCGTGGAGAGCAAAATCCGGAAAAAAAAAACCCAGTACTGGGAAGATGGCGGTAAAGAAGGACAAACAATGTATTTCCCTGCAAACTGGGCAGGTTGACAGGTATGGTACTGGCCTGTCTCCAGTATCTCCTCCACGTTCTTTCCACTGTACTGGCAGGCATAACAAACCTTTTGGCCACTTCAAAACCCTTACTTGATAGAGGTTGTTCTCTAATTGCCTCTCCTTTCCACCCTTTGTCTGACCCATTTACACAACAACAAGAGACATTGATTTCAAATTCTCACTGCTCCCTAACTGGACAGGCCTGTACACTGGAGGTGTAACTGAGTCTGAGTTACACTGTGATGATTACATGTTCCCTGCAGTTTATTACTGATATGCATATTTGATGAAAGTGTTTGTATTGCCGTCAGTTGTATGGATGTGTTTACTTCTGTTTCAAAAGTGAATCCGAATGTCCAAGCTTGGAATGTTGTGTAGCTCCAGAGTACATTTAAATAAGAGCATGTGTTGATATGTTGCCATCCAACTTTGATACAGGATGAGACATGGCACAATCTTTAAACACTTTTGCATCACTGAATCACAAAGCCGCGGGGCACTGCAGAAAATGTCAACTGTTTGGAGCTGCTTAGCACTCTTTGGAGCTTTGTGCTAACAGTTCTGCTGGTTCTGGGAGTCTGGTTTGAGCAGGATCCATTCAAACAATGTTAGCAAAAGGCCTTTTTTTTGTGTCTGAATGCAAGTTACGAATGACAGAACAGTGTAGCGGCTGTAATTCTACTGAAGGCGGAGGCTGTCAACCTTCCTATGTGGGGGTGGTGGCAGCAGGGGCAGGGGCGGGGGGAGGTATTCTGACAGATGGGGTTAACTCAAAGAGGGTCATATCACGGAAAGGACAAAATACTGGGATGAACTTGAAACTTTGGATTTTTCTCGCAAAGTTTTGGAACTGTGATTCGCCGGTGCTTCTGTGCAGCTGACTGCTACAGTGTGCGTGTTTGTGTGACTGTGTGGGTGTGCATATTTTCTGATGTCTATTCATGCACGGGTGTTTCATCAGATGTATCATCATGGGACAACACTATCGCTCTGCCTTCTCCTCTCTAAAACAGTAGACTAATTTTTCACTGTAAGATGTACTAGCTGTTGTCTAAATCTTGACAAAAACAGACTATCTTTGAATCTCAGTAAGACTAAAATAATGCTATTTGGTAACAGTAGAAGTGAAAGTCAAACACAAATACAGATAGATGGAGTAAATATTGAAAGGGTAAAAGAAAACACATTTTTGGGTGTAATAATAGATGATAAAATAAATTGGGAATCTCAAGTAAAAAATGTACAACATAAAGGAGCAAGAAATACATCAATAATGAATAAAGCAAAACATGTTCTGGACCAAAAATCACTTCATATTCTTTACTGCTTGCTAGTGTTACCATATCTGAGTTATTGTGCAGAAATATGGGGAAACAACTACACACGTGCGCTTCATTCACTAACTGTGTTACAAAAAAGATAAATTAGAATAATACATAATGTTGGATATAGAGAACATACAAACCCTTTATTTATTAAATCACAATTATTGAAATTGTACGATTTGGCGCATTTGCAAACAGCTAAAATTATGTATAAAGCAAACTATAACCTGCTACCCAAGAATGTACAACAATGATTTTCAACAAAAGAGGACAAATATAATAGAGAAAAATCTTATTTAAAACATTTGTATGCTCGTACAACACTTAAAACCTTTAGTATATCAGTATGTGGATTTCAATTTTGGAACGGATTAACCAAAGAAATCAAACAAAAAAGCACCAATATGATTCAGATTAAGAGACGGTTCAAACTACAAGTGTTCACAAAGTACACAGAACAAGAATTATGATTAACATCTTGAACCCTTTTTTTTTCCTTTTTTTTTTTTTTTATTGTGATAAAGATTATTTAGGTATTTAATATGTGTTTTCTTACTATGGTATATTATTTATTTATTATTTATTTCTATTATTCTATTATTTATTTTTTCCTACTCCTTTTCAGACGTGCTGTAATGAAACAATTGGAATTGTGTGATGCATTACATTGTATCGTATAAACTGAAACTGAACTGAACTGAACAATTAAATTAGTTGTATTTAACCAAAGCCGATGTGAAAAAAAAGAAGGAGACAATGTGTGCGGTTTCTTTTGTGGGTTATTTAAATTTATTTTAGCACACCCACTAAATTTACATCTGCTTATTGTTTCTTAAATGAGCTAAAACAAAATTAGTAGGAGCCTGGCAGTGGCCGTTTTAGCCCGTCCTCATGTGAAATGTTGCTTCTTACTACTCCTTTTCAGATAAGTTGAAATGGGCAAATGTAACCAAATGAGGTCCCTTAATGTCACTTGTTAAACATGTCTGAAACAAATCCTAACCGAGTGCCCACCACTCATCCCCATCCATTGCCTGATGGAAAGGATCATAATTCGAATTAATGTTATATTTCATTCCGCAAGTTGTTGTCAGAACCACAAAACCATGTATATTTTTACATATACTATACATTTGTCCCTTTATGCCGTTTTTCTTACTGTTGCAGCTGAAAATGCTTTTTTTTTTAAATGCAAAGAAGTCTTTGTCCTTTCTTAAACCACACACAATTTGGCTAAAGACCCCCTGTTACACGTTCCATGTCCTGGCGTTTAATTCTAACGATTAAAATATTTAATCATTGTTAATCGCATTAAGTCCATAGTTACCTCATAATTAATTTTGATTAATCGGAAATAGAAGTCACTTATCTTTAATAAAAATACCTTGTTAAAGTGTACACCCAATATGGGACTGGACAATTAGTTTTCATCCATGCAAATGTTTGTCTATAAACAGTTTGCTTTTTTTCAAAAGCTCAACACAAAAATGACACACCTCTTTACAGACACACACAAATAAGTAAGATATTTTTCACCTTTATATGCATTTTAATTTAGATGTTTACTAAGTTTTCCACACTTACTGCCACCAACTTTTTTTTAGTCACTCGTTTGTCAGTCCATGCTCTGGCATATTTACTCTTTCGTCAATTGCGTGAGTGTGTGCCGAGTCGACCGGGGGTGCAATAACTAGCAAATGTTGTAAAGAATTTGAGTTGTTTTGCTAAATAAGCAACTACACGTTAAAAAACAACCCCTAAAAAAAACGCAATCTGCGACTTACAAACTTTGCAAGATATTAAGGTTAGCTCATTATTATTGGTTTTATTTGACGGCCCTTATTTTAACACATAAGACAGTGTTTTATGACTGCAATTTTATTTTGAATGCTTGACTTTTGCATGGACAAGATATAGTAATCTGATTTGTCTGAGTGTTGCTAAGCAGAACCGGAGGGCTGCAATTACCTGGGTTTGTTAATAAAAAGTTGCATTGTGGAATACACTTTGTCGACAAAATACGACTGTGACCAGTTCACTGAAATACGTGCATAGCTTGTAAAACAAACACCATCAAAGGCTCCCATATTTTCCGCTGTTTGCTCTTTGCACGAGTTATTAATAATAATAATAATAATACATTTTATTTGGTATAGCGCTTTTCAGGGCACTCAAAGACGCTTTACAGGATAAAAATGTAAATATAAAACAATTCCAAGTAATAATACATAATACAGGAAATATAAAAGCAGTACATTGTTACATACATTCTCATGGTTGAAATCATCATCAATCAATAACATTGGATTCCTATAGTTGTCAGGTTCAAACACTGATGACATCTATTAAACAAGACAAGAAGCAAAGAATTAAACAGTGACAGAATTCAATTTGGCTTAGTGAGGAGAAACGTATACATCTGTACCGTTGCACATTGTCATTACGCACTGCCAAAAGATTGCACGCCTCCTTCTTATGACCACGTGGCCACAGCTGTTTCTAAGGGACGAGGGTCGTAAACAGTTCGCAGAAAAGGTCGTAAAAAGTTCACAGAAAAGGTCGGTTCAAAAAAGAGGTCGTAAAAGAGTTCAAAAAGAGGTTCGTAAAACAGTTCAAATAGAGGTTCACAAAATAGTTCAAAAAGCGGTGTCTGGAACTTGGGCAGATCCTGCCTTCTCTCCGCTTTGTAGTCCTTGGGTTAAAACAATATATTTCTGTTGATTACAATACATGAAAGAAAACAGAACACCTTCATGTTGTTTCCCCCCTACACAGTGGAGTTTTACAAGCCTTCTTCTTGGTAGGTTCAAAGACAGCTTTTGGTCTTCTCCCCGGGAACTCATTTCAACACAAAGTTTTTGTGATAACTTAGATACAATTATTCTAACAATAGTCCTTAATCAAAAGTGCCTAAAAGGGCTTAACAAACTCACAATGAGATCCCCTAATCTAAACCCACATCCCGGCAAAGAAAAACAAAAACAAAAACCTGATAGGAAAAAGGCAATCTTCAGGGATGACCGGCTGCAATGGCTGTAAAGTGGATACAATTATTGAATTGTTAAATTATGTACTTAAATAAATCAGTTGTTAAATAATAAAGTGGTAGTCCAGTCCATCGGGAAACCAGCAGATAGTCCTGGGGAGAGTGTGTCTTCTTCCAGGCTTATCCAATCAGCTACGCAGAGATGTCTATAGCTGTGCAGAGTGGTCCAAAAAGTGATCCATCTCGGGTCTCAATTCTGGTCAGCTAACACCTCCTCCAGACTGCTACATCTCCAGAAATGACTTGTGGTCACCTGGTACCCTCTCCGGGAGAGAGGGGACAGAGCAGAAAAGCGGCAGATCAACTGGTCTAAAAAGGGTTCTATTTAAAGGCTAGAGTATATTAATTAGTTTTAAGGCGGGACGTGATTGCTTCTACTGAGGCACAGTAGCATCTCTAACTGTTGCTGGTAGAGCATTCCAGAGTAATGGAGCCCGAGTGTAAAACGCTCTAGAGCAGGGGTGTCAAACTCATTTTAGCTCAGGGGCCGCATGGAGGAAAATCTGTGCACACGGGGGTCGGACTATGGAAATCATGACAGTAAAACAAAAAAATAAAGACAACTTCAGATTGTTTTCTTTGCCTTACTTTGGCCATAAATATAACGAACACATTCTGAAAATATATTTTAAAAATACCGGCAGCGATAAAGTTTAGATCCATGAAGGAAAGAAGAAAGTGAATGGATGATTATAACTGAATACATTTGTTTTCTTTTGTATTATTTTTTTAATGAATTGAGTAACGTTTATGACAACCTTTTTCCAAAGCAATATAGAATGTGAGGTATAACAGGATAATGCATACATTTATCATTTGTTTTCAAAACAGTTACAAAAAAGTGGGACCCCAAATATTTACTGTGGGACCCCATTTTTATGACTTGATGGGGTCCCTAGGACCCCATTTGGGAAATTCTTAGCGCCAACACTGATGGAGTATTGGTGCGTGCAAAACAGGAGCAGGCGGCTGTGGCCTGCGGGCCGGTTTTCTAATAATAATCAAATATCATACCGGGGACCGTAGATAATTAATTCGCTGGCTTGATCTGTCCCGCGGGCCTTCACTTTGACACCCCTGCTATAGAGCCTATGAGTCAATGTTTTTGACCAATACAAACACAATACACATAGTTTACCATCGCTTTTGTTGTTAGGATCATTTGGCAACTGTTGCAGAGCCATTTATAGCAGAGGTCCCCAAACTACGGCCCGCGGGCCGGATACGGCCCCCCAGCGTCCAAAGTCCGGCCCGCGGGAAGTCCCAAGTCAAAACATTAAAAAAAAAACATATTTTTTTTTAATTTGTCCTTACTAGTCCATTTTGTACCGTCTCCTAGCCACTCAGGCAAATCATATTGTCTAAAAATGCATCTTACCATCGATAACGTGACATGCAGCAAGTGCGCGAGAAATATATATGTATTAATACATATATATATGTATATATATATATATATATATATATATATATATATATATATATATATATATATATATATATATATATATATATATATATATATATATATATATATATATATATATACACACACATATAGACGCATATACATATATACACATATATACATATATACACACATATACACATATACATATATATATATATATATACATATATACACATATACATATATATATATATATATATACATGGACATATACATATACATAGACATATACATATATACACACACATATAACACATTTACATATAATATATATATATATATATATATATATATATATATATATATATATATATATATATATATATATATATATATATATATATATATATATATATATATATATATATATATATAGTGCGGCCCCCAGCCAAACTGTTTTACCCCAATGCGGCCCCGGAGTCAAAAAGTTTGGGGACCCCTGATTTATAGTGATGTTTTTTGTTGGTAAATGAGGGACGATGAGAGATGATCATCACACGTCCACATCTGAACAAGGAAGTGAGGACGTGCGTGGGGATGCAGTTGAGGTGCGAGTTTGAGTACTTCCATAAATGAGCATGAGAAAAACGATCGGTGCACATGTTATATCTTCAAGAAAATGCCTTGGCATGTTAGGCCCTTGGAGCCTGGTAAGACTAAATCAAACTGGACAAAGGACTCCCAAGGAAATACAAGAAGCTCTTGACGACGTTAAGAAAATGCATTGCACTGTTACACTGGACAGATTTAAGTACATTGCCTTGAGGCGAATTGCCACAAAATGACGGATCTCTTAAGTATTTACATCTGCCAATCATGTAATATGAATGAACCACTCAACTCTGTAATAAATTATTTGGTTAAACCGCAAATACTGTAATTCCAACAGTCTACAGCAAAGGAAAGCTGTATTTTCACCAAAACGATTGTGACTTTTTACAATTTTTATAGAAGCCTCTTTCTGAAAAGGATGAACAAGCTTCTACTTGACTGCTGTAGTGTCTAAAGCACCTCTTAACCATCTGTTGGAAACGTACAGTGTGTGATATTTTCATGGAAACCACTTGAAAGCATATGCCTCAAATTATATACGTGAGCAAAAGGAAGACTACATGTTAATAAGATGTAACTAGAAGGAATTACTGATTAGCCTTTTTGGAAAGCACTGGCCAAAAACATGGCATTAACATTTTATCCCAGCTTCTTCAAGCAATGCTCTTCTAAATGGTAATTGGGTTATACTTATATAGCACTTTTCTACCTTCAAGGGACTCAAAGCGCTTTGACACTATTTCCACATTCACACACTGATGGCGGAAGCTGCCATGCAATGCCCTAATCCCGACCCATCAGGAGCAAAGGTGAAGTGTCTTGCTCAAGGACACAATGGACTTGACAAGGTTGGTAGAAGGTGGGGATTGAACCAGGAACCCTCAAGTTGCTGGCAGAGCCACTCTCCCAACTGCGCCACGCCACCCCATCTGAAGTATATAACAATAAAACTTCTTCAAGTCCCCAAGTTTGAACAAGGCTAAAAATATAAGAAGTCATTTGCACCCACAGGAATCGATTAAGGAATCGTTTGCCACATTTGCAAAGGGAATTGAAACACTGGGAGCCGGTTGTTGCTGTTTTTATTAGTTTCCCATCTCCAAGTAAAACATTTTTAAAAATGTTCCTTTGACATTCTGACAGTAAAATTGCATTTGTATCAACATATTGTTTTTTTTTAAGCTAGTTTAAATTATCGAAGCAAGACATTTATTGCGATTAATCACAATTAATCAAAATTAAAAATTGTGATTATTCTGATTTAAAAAAAGTATATTATATTAATAGTTTTATTTTAGATGTACCTTAAAATTAATGTGATTCAAGCTTTGTTAAGGTCAAATAACACCCAATGGTTTGAAGTGTCAAAATCACACCTAACAGAGATGTCTTTTGATATATTTTAATATTAAAGTCAAAAGCTGAAAATGTGTACAACTTGGAATCCAATAAATATGTTCTTGTTCACATATGAAAAAAATAAAGATACATTTGAAATTGTGAGGGGCGTGGCCTGCGGACCTGCAGCGAGTCGGGATGTGCCGGGACCGGCTTCGAGATTAGCGACAGGTGCGTGGATGACACGGCTGAGAGTGTTTGTCTGATCACCTGTCGCTCTGTTAAAGGGAGCAGTCGGGAAGGAGAAGGGGGTTGATGGTCGTTGAGGGGGGGCGAGTTGACAGCGGAGCACGAGAGAAACCATTTGTGTGCTCACTGAGAGTGACAGACTCTTGCTGAAAAGCATAAAGAACTATTTATTGCAAAATAAATCATTGTGCACAAATATGACCGAAGCTGTCATGTCCGTCTGTGGTGATCCAAGGAACCCTGGGGAGCAAGACCTCCATAGAAATAGAAATATAATTTTTAAGAGTAATATTAGATGATAAAATCAACTGGAAATCTCATGTTAAAAATATACAACATAAGGTAGCAACAAATATTTCCAATAATGAATAAAACAAAATTTGTACTGGACAAAAAAAAAAAAAAAAGGTCATAATCTTTTATGCTCACTAGTGTTACCATATCTGAGTTATTGTGCAGAAATATGGGGAAATAATTACAAAAGTACATTTCATTAAATAACCGTGTTACAAAAAAGATCAGTTAGAACAATACATAAACCCTCTATTTATCGAATACAAAATATTGAAAGTCAAGGACTTAGTGCAGTTTCAAATAGCTAAAATTATGCACAAAGCAAACTATAACCTGCTACACAAGAATGTGCAACAATTATTCTCAAAAAAAGAGGAGAAAAATACCCTAAGTGAAGAGTCAGACTTAAAACTCTTGTATGCATGTACACCACTTAAAACCTTTAGTTTGTGGAATTAAATGATGGAATGGATTAAGCAAAAATACGTCAAACAATGTACTCCAGTTTAAGAGGCTGTTCAAACTAAAAGTGTTTACAAAGTACAAGGAAGAATAATTTTGATAAACATCTTGATCATTACTGTGTTACAAATTGAGAAGAAGTAATGAAATGAAAATAAGTAGGATTAAATAAGCTCTGCTTCTTCCTACTCCTTTTTGGACATGTAATGAGAAATGAAACGGTGTAATATGTGATGGAACATGCTGACATTGTATACATGTTCAAAATAAACAGAAACCTAATCTTACGTACTTAAACTCAGTTTTGAAGGTTCGGTGGTAAAGCAAAACTAGGGACAAGACGATACGCGATATTGTCAAAGTATTTAGTCAACGTATAATTTATAAGAAAGAACAATTTGGGTCTAATCTCATTGAGGTTTCCACATAAAAAGGGGTAAACATGATAGCGCACGCAAAGCTGGTGTACTAAGCTCGTGCGCCAGAGGCGATTGCTCTAAGACTGCAAGGGAAGCTGAGCTTCCCCTAAAATGTCGAAATATTAGCGATTAAAATATATAGTGTTGTGTGTACATGTTATTGACTAAATATGCGCTACAACGCGCTCTTTTGTTCAGAATCAGCTTCTTATCACTGGTAACCACACGGCTATCCTCTCTTTCATTCCCGCAGCTTCCTCCTTCAAAACCGCAATAAAAGTTCACCTCCAGGCAGCTACAACCCTAAACTAACACCCTCCCCGGATTGCTAATAATCAAATGTAAACAATCAAATGCAGATACTTTTTCTTTTTCTTATGCCTTCTGATCTCTCTCTCTCTCTCTCTCTCTCTCTCTCTCTCTCTCTCTCTCTCTATGTCCACTACTTGATGTCCATACCCCCCCCCCACCCCCCCCACCCCCTCCACACCCCTGATTGTAAATAATGTAAATAATTCAATGTGATTATCTTGTGTGATGACTGTATTATGATGATAGTATATATGATAGTATATATCTGTATCATAAATCAATTTAAGTGGACCCCGACTTAAACAAGTTGAAAAACTTATTCGGGTGTTACCATTTAGTGGTCAATTGTACGGAATATGTACTTCACTGTGCAACCTACTAATAAAAGTCTCAATCAATCAATCAAAAAACGGTGCTTTAAACATTGTAGACGCTGGCCGTCCACAGAGTTCAATGGGGAAGCCAAACGAGACGAGTCATTGGATAAATGCTGGGCTTTGTCCCGCCCATCGAACGCTCAGCGTCTCCGGGGGTCTATGGGGCAGTGGGCTGGCCTCGGCTGGCCCGGACGCTCAACTTCTGCATGATGATTGAATGATCTGTCTAAGGCTGATTCCCTTTTTGATTGACAGCGAAATGAGCGAATCAGCGATCTTGTGTTGTAAACTTCTCTGGGGGCATTTTTCAATATTCATTCTGTTGTTCTGAGTTGAACCGGAGACTTTCCTGATCCTCTAAGCGACATTTTCTTTGTAAAAAACGTCAAGCGACAAAAAAGAGCTTCTATTTCCGGTGTTGTTTTGTGTTTGGAGACTGACTTTTTTCACTCTGCAGTGTCTGTCCCTACCGAGCAGCGGGTGCTGCTGAGCCCTTCCACCGTCTCAAAGCACTCACGTCGCACTAGCCTCGTGCCAGTCCCAGCTAGGTAGCAAGCTGTACATAATGCCAGATCATTTTAATGTTTTTTATTTTTATTTGTTTTAATTGAACAACAAACATACATTTGTAATGCACACAGGTGTACAAAATATTGTCATTAGTGGCAAAGATTGCAGCTACATCTGCAGGTGTAGAGATATGCTTCTCCTGTTTAAAGTGGCTCCAGTCTTACACGCGCAACACCATGGGCCAAGGCCGTTTAAGCAGCCTACCTATGCTGGCCATTGAGAGGACACTTGTCAAATCCCTGGAAAAGATGGCGTGGCGAAGTTGGTAGAGTGGCTGTGCCAGCAATCGGAGAGTTGCTGGTTACTGGGGTTCAATCCCCACCTTCTACCATCCTAGTCACGTCCGTTGTGTCCTTGGGCAAGACACTTCACCCTTGCTCCTGATGGGTGCTGGTTAGCGCCTTGCATGGCAGCTCCCTCCATCAGTGTGTGAATGTGTGTGTGAATGGGTGAATTTGGAAATACTGTCAAAGCGCTTTGAGTACCTTGAAGGTAGAAAAGCGCTATACAAGTGTAACCCATTTATCATTTATATTTATTTATCATTCTTGGTACGACAGGGTCACAGATCACTTTCTTAAAAAGGAACGGAGGGTAGAATTTACGTACAAACCCCGTTTCCATATGAGTTCACCACTGTGTTACATGGCCTTTCCTTTTAACAACACTCAGTAAACGTTTGGGAACTAAGGAGACACATTTTTTAAGCTTCTTAGGTGGAATTCTTTCCCATTCTTGCTTGATGTACAGCTTAAGTTGTTCAACAGTCCGGGGTCTCCGTTGTGGTATTTTAGGCTTCATCATGCGCCACACATTTTCAATGGGAGACAGGTCTGGACTACATGCAGGCCAGTCTAGTACCCACACTCTTTTACTATGAAGCCACGTTGATGTAACATGTGGATTGGCATTGTCTTGCTGAAATAAGCAGGGGCGTCCATGGTAACGTTGCTTGGATGGCAACACATGTTGCTCCAATACCTGTATGTACCTTTCAGCATTAATGGCGCCTTCACAGATGTGTAAGTTACCCATGTCTTGGGCACTAATACACCCCCATACCATCACACATGCTGGCTTTTCAACTTTGCGCCTATAACAATCCGGATGGTTCTTTTCCTCTTTGGTCCGGAGGACACGACGTCCACAGTTTCCAAAAACAATTTGAAATGTGTACTCGTCAGACCACAGAACACTTTTCCACTTTGTATCAGTCCATCTTAGATGAGCTCAGGCCCAGCGAAGCCGCCGGTGTTTCTGGGTGTTGTTGATAAACGGTTTTCGCCTTGCATAGGAGAGTTTTAACTTGCACTTACAGATGTAGCGACCAACTGTAGTTACTGACAGTGGGTTTCTGAAGTGTTCCTGAGCCCATGTGGTGATATCCTTTACACACTGATTAAAGTTAAGTTAAAGTACCAATGATTGTCACACACACACTAGGTTATTCTCTGCATTTGACCCATCACCCTTGATCACCCCCTGGGAGGTGAGGGGAGCAGTGAGCAGCAGCGGTGGCCGCGCCCGGGAATCATTTTTTGTGATTTAACCCCCAATTCCAACCCTTGATGCTGAGTGCCAAGCAGGGAGGTAATGGGCCCCATTTTTATAGTCTTTGGTTTGACTCGGCCGGGGTTTGAACTCACAACATACCGATCTCAGGACGGACACGTGCCGCTTGTTGATGCAGTACAGCCTGAGGGATCGAAGGTCACGGGGTTAGCTGCTTACGTGCAGTGATTTCTCCAGATTCTCTGAACCCTTTGATGATATTACGGACCGTAGATGGTGAAATCCCTAAATTCCTTGCAATAGCTGGTTGAGAAAGGTTTTTCTTAAACTATTCAACAATTTGCTCACGCACTTGTTGACAAAGTGGTGACCCTCGCCCCATCCTTGTTTGTGAATGACTGAGCATTTCATGGAATCTACTTTTATACCCAATCATGGCACCCACCTGTTCCCAATTTGCCTGTTCACCTGTGGGATGTTCCAAATAAGTGTTTGATGAGCATTCCTCAACTTTATCAGTATTTATTGCCACCTTTCCCAACTTCTTCGTCACGTGTTGCTGGCATCAAATTCTAAAGTTAATGATTATTTGCAAAAAAAAAAATGTTTATCAGTTTGAACATCAAATATGTTGTCTTTGTAGTGCATTCAATTGAATATGGGTTGAAAAGGATTTGCAAATAATTGTATTCCGTTTATATTTACATCTAACACAATTTCCCAACTCATATGGAAACAGGGTTTGTATAAATAAACCAACACATTGAGCTTCCCCTCCTTGAGAGACCAGCATCCGCCACTGTCGTGCGCAGAGGACGGCGTCTCTTAAATGAACAAAATAGAGAGCGCAATCCACTTAGTGTATCTGCGTTCTTGTATACGCAGAAAATATCAGAACACCCGCAATACTGGGAGGAAGCAATAGAAATATCATCGTGTAGTGCTCGCAATGTGATTTTGCAAGCCTGGAACTATTCTGCGGCCGCTATTTTGTGTCTGTTATGTCATCATCATCGGCGGTCACTCGAAGCGAGTATGACGATCCTCCTGGTAGGGGGGTATCCCTTTATGGAGGATGCCTGTGCGTGACTTTGGTTAACTGGTGCACAGACAATCACCGCACGATCCTTGACAGATCCGGGTCAGGGTCCAGTGGCATGGAGTCCAAGACGACTGGAGACCCTTTTCTGCTGCAGCCTTCAACAGCCATCCCAGCCGTTGTGACGCTCCATAGGGTTAGCAATCATCCTCCGCCTGTTCCACCGCCTGTTATATAAACCACATGCAAGTCTTTTAACTACAGAAAAAATAATCATAATACGACCGCTTTTTATTAAATATCATATGCAATGCATCAACATAGTCGTCAAAGATCAAGGGAATTAGATCTATATTATAATATTGTATACATATAAATCAAACATGATTTATCTTGGTAATACAATGTTTAAGATTAAATATGCATTTTCAAAGGAAAATATTTTAAATGGAAATCTACAATGTAGTTAGCACTTTTAACTTTGACTGACTTGACCTTTGACCTCGGCTAAGCGATAGAAAACAACAACAGATTGAACTGGAAGTGAGTCAAGAGCAGATTATTAAGAAAATGATGGTGATGGTAATTAGATTGTTTTGAACCACCGCGCATTATTTCTTTTTCCTAGTGAAGGTATTTGTGTAAAATAGGACACTACATGGGAAATCTCCTGTACCCGAATCTCAACAAAGGATGCTGTTTCAAAGGTTCTTTGTGACGCATAATTTGAGCCGACACTCTCGTCTCCCATACCAGAAAGAGGTGCAGTGGTAACCTGAAAATAATATCCCCATACTTTTGTCTGAGCGCTGCATCATTTAGGTGTAGGCAGGCAATCCGTGCTATGACAAAATAATCCGTCTCCGCACAGCAGCCGGGATCCTCCTCCGCTCTATTCACCAGTTGATCCGCATTGTGGGAGTCTGCCACGTTATCTTTTTGCCGGAATTCAGTCATGATTTCAAAAAAATCTGCTGCTGCTTATTTGACTAACTAAACTGAAATATTATTCAAATATAATGCTAGTTACTACATAGTAGCAAAACCCATACATCAATCAATCAATCAATCAATGTTTATTTATATAGCCCTGAATCACAAGTGTCTCAAAGGGCTGCACAAGCCACAACGACATCCTCGGTACAGAGCCCACATACGGGCAAGGAAAAACTCACCCCAGTGGGACGTCGGTGAATGACTATGAGAAACCTTGGAGAGGACCGCATATGTGGGTACCCCCCCCCTCTAGGGGAGACCGAAAGCAATGGATGTCGAGTGGGTCTGACATAATATTGTGAAAGTCCAGTCCACAGTGGATCCAACACATCAGCGAGAGTCCAGTCCATAGTGGGGCCAGCAGGAAACCATCCCGAGCGGAGACGGGTCAGCAGCGCAGAGATGTCCCCAACCGATGCACAGGCTAGTGGTCCACCCGGGGTCCCGACTCTGGACAGCCAGCACTTCATCCATGGCCACCGGACCTATGCAACTCCCCCTCGCAAGGGACAGGGGAGAAGAGGAGAGAAGAAAAGAAACGGCAGATCAACTGGTCTAAAAAGGGGGGTCTATTTAAAGGCTAGATTATACAAATGAGTTTTAAGATGGGACTTAAATACATAAAGCCCTGTAAGCCATACCATGGCATCATATTACCAACCATGTGTTGTTTTGTGTCTATGTAATCATTCCTTTGTTCTTCTTGTAGAAAAAAATAAAGTCTAAGTTAATCCGTTGAAGTTAATGCAATAATGATAGATAACAAGTTTCCTTGGGGCGGTATAGCTCGGTTGGTAGAGCGGCCGTGCCAGCAACTTGAGAGTTGCAGGTTCAATCCCCGCTTCCGCCATCCTAGTCACTGCCGTTGTGTCCTTGGGCAAGACACTTTACCCACCTGCTCCCAGTGCCACCCACACTGGTTTAAATGTAACTTAGATATTGGGTGTCACTATGTAAAGCGCTTTGAGTCACTAGAGAAAAGCGCTATATAAATATAATTCACTTCCTTTAACATTACTTTTGTTTTTACTATGTGATTAACGTGTCTCCCGTGTGATCCTCAGTCGATACACTATAGGTAGAAAAGCAGCGGTGTTCCAGCTGATGGTGTCATAACGGGGTTTTTGCAGCTTACCGCGAGGTTTGTTCTCCCGGGATGCAAACGGACTATTCCAGACAAGGCTTGCAGATAGGAACATATGTATTAATCTAACTACAAAATAACAGGCAAAAACTCTCTAACTGTGGCATGAAATAAACAAGACTTACGTACAGGGTTGCGTGGCAATAGCGTGAAGCAAACAACTCAATCAATCAATCAATCAATGTTTATTTATATAGCCCTAAATCACAAGTGTCTCAAAGGGCTGTACAAGCCACAACGACATCCTCGGTACAGAGCCCACATACGGGCAAGGAAAACTCACCCCAGTGGGACGTCAATGTGAATGACTGAGAAACCTTGGAGAGGACCGCATATGTGGGTAAACCCCCCCCCCCCCCCCCCCCTCTAGGGGAGACCGGAAGCAATGGATGTCGAGTGGGTCTGACATAATATTGTGAAAGTCCAACACATCAGCGAAAGTCCAGTCCATAGTGGGGCCAGCAGGAACCATCCCGAGTGGAGACGGGTCAGCAGCGTAGAGATGTCCCCATCTGATGGACAGGCTAGCAGAGTAGAAAAGAAAAGAAAAGAAACGGCAGATCAACTGGTCTAAAAAGGGAGTCTATTTAAAGGCTAGAGTATACAAATGAGTTTTAAGATGAGACTTAAATGCTTCTACTGAGGTAGCATCTCTAACTTTTACCGGGAGGGCATTCCATAGTATTGGAGCCCGAATAGAAAACGCTCTATAGCCCGCAGACTTTTTTTGGGCTCTGGGAATCACTAATAAGCCGCTTTTTTGAATGCTAGGGGAACAGTGCCAGGGGAAAGTGATAAGTGTATAATATTCAACACTGATGGACCTAGTAATACAAAAAGCTCCTTGATAAGTTTCCCAGGAATTGGGTCAAGTAAACATGTTGTTTGTTTGGTCCCATTTACACATTTTGACAATTCCTCCAATGTTATTTCATCAAAGAGACAGAAACTATTTTGGAGGGCGGTACAACTACCATAAACTATAGCATAGCAAGAAACAAACAACTAACATGAACTGTGGCATAGAACAACATGAAACTGTGGCATGCAACCAATAACTAGCATAACTATAGAATCAGACCTGAAACGAGCAATGACGCCAGGCCGACTGACTGGCAAAGGCGGTTTGAATAGTCTCTTGATTAGAGCCAGGTGAGCGTCCGAACACCAGCGGCAGGTGAAAATCATATGCCACCATGGCAACCAAAACAAACAAGAGTGCGCCAAAAACAGGAACTTTTGGAGTTAAACTAACAGAACATAACGAAAACATGATCCGGACCACGGATCATGACAGAAGGTAAGTCACAGGAACGAAAAGTGTGGTAGCCATTTTTGTGTTGTTCATATTTCGGTAGTCCAGCTTCAATTAAGTTAAATTAATTTTTTGTTGTTTGATGAATACTTCCGCTTACTGCGCTACTGCACTTTGGTGTTGGTCATTGTGGTGGTGTTTGACGGATGTTTGGGCCTACTGCGCTACTGCACTATGGTGTTGGTCATTGTGGTGGTGTTTGATGGATGTTTGGGCCTACTGCGCTACTGCACTATGGTGTTGGTCATTGTGGTTTTGGTAGCCAATTTTGTGTTATTTTTATTTCTCTGGTACTGCATATATTAAGTTGAATTATTAATTTTTTGTATTAGAAAGTCATTTACAGTTTGTGTCATTTACAGCACCCGTGAGGAAAGCATATAGGGGCGCACAGGTGAAACTGATTGGACACCTGTCGGGTGGAGAGACTGGCGGTGACAAACATTTTTGACCACTGCTTACGCAACACTTGAGCTTGATTTGGTTATAGCTTTATATGTAGTTAAAGTTGTTTTTGTTAACCTTAGAAAGAAAGCCTTTTTCATGCAAATAAAGCTATTTTTGGAAAGACTTAAGTTGTAGTTTGAAGTGCGCATGAAAGTGCACCACCTGTCCTGGCTCAGCCCACGGCCTTTGGTTTAGAACCTGGAAAGTTTGGAAAGGCCGATACAAAAAGAGAGCCTTGGCAGGTCGCTCTCTACACAAGACCAACGTTATTTCGTTGTGTTTTTATGGGCTTGTTTTGTGAATGTCCATTTCGCGTTCTCGACTCTCATTTTCAAGAGGATATAGTATCTGAGGTGGTTTAAAATGCAAATCTGTGATCTACAATAGAAAAAGGAGAGAGTGTGGAATCCAATGAGCCAGCTTGTACCTAAGTTACGGTCAGAGCGAAAAAAGATACGTCCATCACTGCCTCTCAAGTCCTTTACTGTAACGTTCCTCATCTACGAATCTTTCATCCTCGCTCAAATTAATGGGGTAATCGTCACTTTCTCAGTCCGAATCTCTCTCGCTCCATTGTAAACAATGGGGAATTGTGAGGAATACTAGCTCCTGTGACGTCACGCTACTTCCGGTACAGGCAAGGCTTTTTTTATCAGCGAGCAAAAGTTGCGAACTTTATCGTCGATTTTCTCTACTAAATCCTTTCAGCAAAAATATGGCAATATCGCGAAATGATCAAGTATGACACATAGAATGGATCTGCTATTCCCGTTTAAATAAAAAAAAATCATTTCAGTAGGCCTTTAACTGTTATTTTACAGAGAACAAGGAAATGGGATAAAATTGCTATGATATGAAAAGGGGTAGGATTAAGTAAGCTCAGCTTCTTCTTACTCCTTTTCGGACGTGCTGTAATGAAACAACTGGAAATATGTGATGCATTACATTGTATCGTATGCACATTACATTGTATCGTATGCATGTTCGAAGTAAACTGAAACTGAACCGAACTGAAAAATAAATAAATAACTAGTGAAGTAAGTTGCATTTCTTATAGCAGGATGAATAAGAGTATTAATGAGTTTGAAATGTTTATCATGACTTTGCACTTCGTAAACACTTTGATTTTGAACAGTTTCTTGAACTTGATCATATTAGTACATTGTTTGATTTATTTACTTAATCCATTCCATGATTTACTTCCACATACTGATACACTAATGATTGTATGTGTTGTACATACATACACATGTTTTAAGTTACATTTTTCTCCTAGGTTGTATTTCTCCTCTTTAGTTGAGAAGAATTGTTGTAAGATCTTGGGTAGCAGGTTACAGTAGCTCTGTGCATAACATTCACTATTTCGTGGAATTTTTGTATTGTCGATTCAATAAATTAAGGGTTTGAATGTTCTCTATATCCAACATTATGTATTATTCTAACTAATCTTTTTTTTGTAACACGGTTAATGAATGAAGATATATGGACATATGGACGGCGTGGCGAAGTTGGTAGAGTGGCCGTGCCAGCAATCGGATGGTTGCTGGTTACTGGGGTTCAATCCCCACCTTCTACCATCCTAGTCATGTCCGTTGTGTCCTTGGGCAAGACACTTCACCCTTGCTCCTGATGGGTGCTGGTAGCGCCTTGCATGGCAGCTCCCTCCATCAGTGTGTGAATGTGTGTGTGAATGGGTGAATGTGGAAATACTGTCAAAGCGCTTTGAGTACCTTGAAGGTAGAAAAGCGCTATACAAGTATAACCCATTTATCATTTATCATTTAAGATTCCGATATGGTAACACTCGGTAACACCGTAGTGATTTTTTTTCCAATACATCTATCCATCCCATCCATGTTCTACCGCTTGTCCAAATAACTTGATTTGCTCAAGTTTGGAGCAAATCAATGACTTACAGTTCAGTAAAACATTTAAAAAACGTTCCTGGATCACATTTTGACAACAAAAGTGCATTTATGTCCAAATATTGGGGCATTTTCTAAAACGAATAATCACTTGACAGCCCTAATATACATACTTACATACATATATATACATATATATATATATATATATATATATATATATATATATATATATATATATATATATATATATATATATATATATATATATATATATATATATATATATATATATATATATATATATTAATGGTAGAAAGAAGGATTAGGAAAGGAGGATTAGATTAAAGGATTAGAAAGAAAGGTATAAATACTGGATTAAATGCCAGGTGGAAAATGTCTTGCTTGTGTGCATGCGCATATGCGTTTGTGTGTGTGTGCCTGTTTGTGTTGAGCTGTTAAAAAATCACAACGTTTATTTAACAAATATTTGCATGAATAAAACAATTTGCCCAGTCCCATGTTGGGTGTACATTTAGTGAGGTAGACTTATTAAAACAAAAAAAAATGTATATTTTCGATTAATCACAATTAATTATGAGGTAACAATGGGCAATGCAATTAATCATGATTAAATATTGTAAATATTTTTAATTATTTGACAGTTCTAATAAATACCCCACCCACGCACACACATGTATGTATATACAATATATTGCCAAAAGTATTTGGCCACCTGCCTTGACTCACATATGAACTTGAAGTGCCATTCCATTCCTAACCCATAGGGTTCAATGTGATGTCGGTTCACCTTTTGCAGCCATTACAGCTTCAACTCTTCTAGGAAGGCTGTCCACAAGGTTGCAGAGTGTGTTTATAGGAATTTTCCACCATTCTTCTTCAAAAAGCCCATTGGTGAGGTCACACACTGATGTTGGTCGAGAAGGCCTGGCTCTCAGTCTCCGTTGTAATTCATCCCAAAGGCGTTCTATCGGGTTCAGGTCAGGACTTTGTGCAGGCCAGTCAAGTTCATCCACTCCAGACTCTGTCATCCATGTCTTTATGGACCTTGCTTGTCATGTTGGAAGAGGAAGGAGCCCGCTCCAAACTGTTCCCATAAGATTGGGAGCATGGAATTGTCCAAAATGTTTTGGTATCCTGGAGCATTCAAAGTTCCTTTTACTGGAACTAAGGGGCCCAGCTCAACTCCTGAAATACAACCCCACACCATAATTCCTCCCCCACCAAATTTCACACTCGGCACAATGCAGTCCGAAATGTAGCGTTCTCCTAGCAACCTCCAAATCCAGACTTGTCCATCAGATTGCCAGATGGAAAAGTGTGATTCATCACTCCAGAGAACACGTCTCCACTGCTCTAGAGTCCAGTGGCGACTGCATCCGACGCTTTGCATTGGACTTGGTGATGTATGGCTTAGATGGAGCTGCTCGGCCATGGAAACCCATTCCATGAAGCTCTCTGCGTACTGTACGTGGGCTAATTGGAAAGTCACATGAAGTTTGGAGCTCTGCAGCAACTGACTGTGCAGAAAGTCGGCAACCTCTTTGCACTATGCGCTTCAGCATCTGCTGAACCCTCTGTCAGTTTACGTGGCCTACCACTTGGTGGCTTAGTTGCTGTTGTTCCCAAACTCTTCCATTTTCTTATAATAAAGCCAACCGTTGACTTTGGAATATTTAGGAGCGAGGAAATTCCACGACTGGATTTGTTGCACAGGTGGCATCCTTATGACAGTTCCACGCTGGAAATCACTGAGAGCGGCCCATTCTTTCACAAATGTTTGTAGAAACAGTCTCCATGCTTAAGTGTTTGATTTTATACACCTGTGGCCGGGCCAAGTGATTAGGACACCTAATTCTGACCATTTGGATGGGTGGCCAAATACTTTTGGCAATACAGTGTATATATAATTGTATTTATTTATTGTGCTTGTGTGTGTGCGTGTGTTTTTGTGCCTGTAAAAGAATGTTGTGTCATTTGTTTTAATAAAAGCTTAAAGGCCTACTGAAATGTTTTTTTTTATTATTTAAACAGGGATAGCAGATCCATTCTATGTGTCATACTTGATCATTTCGCGATATTGCCATATTTTTGCTGAAAGGATTTAGTAGAGAACATCGACGATAAAGTTTGCAACTTTTGGTCGCTGATAAAAAAAAAGCCTTGCCTGTACCGGAAGTAGCGTGACGTCACAGGTTGAAGTCCTCCTCACATTTCCCCATTGTTTACACCAGCAGCGAGAGTGATTCGGAACGAGAAAGCGACGATTACCCCATTAATTTGAGCGAGGATGAAAGATTTGTGGATGAGGTACGTGAGAGTGAAGGACTAGAGTGCAGTGCAGGACGTATCTTTTTTCGCTCTGACCGTAACTTAGGTAAAAGGGCTCATTGGATTCCACACTTTCTCCTTTTTCTATTGTGGATCACGAATTTGTATTTTAAACCACTTTGGATACTATATCCTCTTGAAAATGAGAGTTGAGAACGCAAAATGGACATTCACAGTGACTTTTATCTCTACGACAATACATCGGTGAAGCACTTTAGCTACAGAGCTAACGTGATAGCATCGTGCTTAAATGCAGATAGAAACAAAATAAATAAGCCCCTGACTGGAAGGATAGACAGAAGATCAACAATACTACTATCAGGAGGCACATAACCAAACACTGGACCTGTAACTACACGGTTAATGCTGTGCCGCCTGTCAAAGCCTAGTAATGCTGTTGCTAACGACGCCATTGAATTTAACTTAGCTACGGGACCTCGTCAGAGCTATGATAAAAACATTAGCGCTCCACTTACGTCAGCCCTCATCTGCTCATCAACACCCGTGCTCACCTGCGTTCCAGCGATCGACGGCGCGACGAAGGACTGCACCCGATCATCGATGCGGTCGGCGGCTAGCGTCGGATAGCGCGTCTGCTATCCAACTCAAAGTCCTCCTGGTTGTGTTGCTGCAGCCAGCCGCTAATACACCGATCCCACCTACAGCTTTCTTCTTTGCAGTCTTCATTGTTCATTAAACAAATTGCAAAAGATTCACCAACACAGATGTCCGGAATACTGTGGAATTTTGCGATGAAAACTGAGCTGTTTGTATTGAGATACAATGTGTCCGAATACTTCCGCTTCAACCATTGACGTCACGCGCAAACGTCATCAGACATAGACGTTTTCAACCGGAAGTTTCCCGGGAAATTTACAATTGCACTTTATAAGTTAACCCGGCCGTATTGGCATGTGTTGCAATGTTAAGATTTCATCATTGATGTATAAACTATCAGACTGCGTGGTCTGTAGTAGTGGGTTTCAGTAGGCCTTTAATGTTTAGTAAACATTTGCATGATTGAGAAAACATGTCCAGCCCCATGTTTGGTTTGCATTTTAATAAGATACACGTATTAAAGATACAACTATTATATGTGATTAATCACAAATAATAACGATCTAGCTATGGACAATGGATCAAAATGTAATTCATTTGGGAGCCATTATTTTATCATTACTACTCAGAAAAGTAATTCCTTTTCTTCTCCAAAAGCACCGCACAGATTGTTCTATGTATGAGATGCATTAGGACAGTGGCGTGCGGTGAGGTTAATGTCTGGTGAGGCACGACTGCATCAACACAGTCAAATTTAAAAACATATGAACCTGCAGTGCAGGTGTACCTAAGGTGGATTCGGTCTTGCACATGGAGGGTTTGGGTGTGGGCTTTGGTTGGTGTGGCGCTCCCGTCGGGCGGTGCATTCTGCGGCGGAGGTGCTTGGCACCAGGAGGCGGGGTTATGATACGAGCCTCACACAGTGCGTCTCCGCAGCAGATTTATGATCGCTCAGCACTAAAAATACGTTACACACATACAGTTGTTGACAAAATACACTGTACATTATATACCTCAGCTAACTAAACTATGGAAATGTATAATATAATTCATATAGCAATACGGTCTCACTGCACAGCAGGTCAGCAGTTAGCCGAGTCGCAATCCATGGTGAGGCACAAGTGCCTCAACTGGCTGCTGATCACCGCACCGTCTCTTCTCAGTATTTGAACGGCAAATGTGAAAATAAAAATAAAAATAATCTAAAACTGGTGAAGTTAAATGGAAAATAACTTTAGTACAATCACTGGATACATATAACAATTGAATTATTTTTTTTTTCTTTTTACTTTTTTTTTCTCTCCATGATGGCAGGTGAGGCCGTGCCTCCCCTGCCTCTAGTGACGGCACACCACTGCATTAGGATATGGTGACGCTAGTGTAAATAAGACATAAAGGTTAATAGCAATAATAACTTTATTGTTATCATTATTGAGCCAAAGAAAGAAAAACTGTTGGGTGCACAATCACATTTGTGTGAGGGTTTTGAAGCAATTAGAAACACATATGGAATATCCAAATTGCTTAACAGGTTGCTAATTACAAGAACAATTTTTCACATTTAAATATGATCCTCATCCGTGGAAATGAGATCGCAGACGGTTCAAACAACCCCCCTTTTACATCTAATCCTCAAAAAAAGGCATGTAGATATTTGCAAAGGAGCCCGGTGCAATTTGAACTTGGAGAAGTGGTTTAAAATTAATTATCTGTGTGTTATAGGGGCATGAAGCCATCATCTATGAAAGTGATATGATATAATTCAGTCATTAGGAAATGGCCGCCTCATGCAACCTATCTCCTTGATGTGCCCCCTTAGCGATATTTTCCCCAGTCAAGGTCATGGCTGTCAGCCATCAAGCGGCCATCGCTCATTTCCTGCCTAAGTAATAAATATGAGGGCTAATCATTAATTACCATCACTTGACACGGCCTGCGTTTTATTATCATTTGTGACACGGGATGAATCAATAATGTTTTTTAATGAAATAAACAAGAGTTATGGAGGTGTGGCTGGCATAAAAGCACATCAAACTGCAAAGTGGGCACCCTTTTATCCTCAGGCAGGGCAATTGAATATGATTTGCTCAATCTCTGGTAGCGTTCTGCTGTTCTTTCATTTAATCCCTGGAGTGCAGATGTTGTCAACTCGATTACACTAAGGCATACACTTGGCACGCTGACATTTTTTGGAGATAAAATATCTATGTACTTGAGAAGGCGCTTTAAGCCTGAAGCTCAAACAAGATGAAATGGCCTTCAATAGCAAGGGAATCTGCAAATGATATAAAACAATGGCTGCCATGATTAAACATACGGATCCATTTCATGAATCTGATCAAAGTGGATATAATCAACAGGAACAAGTCTAGAAAATGGTGTCATTAATTTGTCATCTTACATTTTACATTTGAGCAGCCATTTTATTTTGTTCTCAAATGATCTATAACAGTGATTCTCAAACTGTGATGATATAGGCGGGCACCATTTAGAGGTATGCCAAATAATCGCTTAATTGAATATTCAGACACAGTGTTACTGTTCAAACTGTGTGTAATGTTACAGTGGCCAAAAATATCAAATATACTTGTTGAATAAAAACCCTTGCCTTGTTTTTAATGAATATTTAGACCTACTATGCTACTGTATTTTAATATTTCATATATTATGGTGGTACTCGGAGAGCCAAGTGTTTTCTGAGGTGATACTAGGTGAAAAAAGTTTCCATACTAAAAAAAAATGATCTTGAATATGACTTACTTTACAGTAGTCGGTGAAAAGATTGGAAGTATAGAACTAGAGGAAGCAATACCTGAAGGAATTGCGTGTGAATGCTCCAATGCTGACAGAATGTAGTATGAATGTAATAATGGTTTGATTATTGGAATGGTTTGAATGTTGAAGAGTTTGAATTTCCAGGAAAACGGTAATGTGGTTTGCAACTTGGGAAAGTGTTAGTTTGAATGTCCAGGATAAGTGGATTGTGTTGATGTTGGAATGGTTTGAATAGTTTGAAAAATGTGGGAATTGTGCAACTTGGGAAAATTGTTATGTTTGCAGGAGGAGTATAGACGGCACAGACCACAAGGGGGCGTAGAAGCTCTATGTTTTATTATATATATATATACACACTATATATACACATATAATAACAACTATCCATCCGTCCATTCTTTTTCTACCGCTTGTCCCTTTTGGGGTCGCGGGGGGTGCTGGAGCCTATCTCAGCTACAATTGGGCGGACGCCGGGATACACCCTGGACAAGTCACCACCTCATCACAGGGCCAACACAGATAGACAGACAACCTTCACACTCACATTCACACACTAGCCAATAATATCAAATAAACTATAAATCAACTAAAGAATGGCGTGTGACCAAAATCCAAGAGAGTGTATGTGTGTGTGACTATGTGCATGAATTAACTGATGAGTGTTACCGTAGTGTTGGGCGAGAGGCAAGTCCAACAGGGCAAGGCAGGCTCGTGATGCGAAAGACAGGCAGTAATTCGGTGGCTAAGCGGGGCATAGGAGGGGGAGGGGGGTACGACGAGACGCACAGCTCGTTGACGTGGGAACAAAGGCAGACTGCTGAGAGGACGACAAGGAAGATAAGGGACTAATCACACACGGGGAAAAAAACACGGAGAGCAAAGAGCAAGGTTGCATAGAGCTAAGATCTCTTATTGTACTGGAACGGATGGTTACGTTCTGGCCCGGAACGCAGGTCTGCATTAGCTTAAGAAGCGCAGGAAGATCATCACTGACAGGTGTGCTGATTGCAGATTGACTACAGCTGCCGGCTGCAGCAGGAGGTGAGCGGCCGGGGGCGTGTCCCGAGGTGCGCTCTGAGGGGCTCAATGAAGAACACGCGTGCCAATGCACCTGTGCCGTGACAAAAATGTCCTATTCATTTCAATGGGAACTTCCTGGAAATTTGAGAATTTTGAGAAAAGCGGGATTTTTTTAAGAAAATTATTAGGAACATGAATGTCTTAAATGAGCTGAATTGGTTGGTGTTGGAATTGTTTAAATCAGTCAAGAAATGTTGAAGTAGTAACATGGTAAATTGAGAAATGGTATAACAGAATTCCTGGAATTTCGGAAAACCCAAGAAGTTTTCCAGTTCAAAAAAACCACTTAGTTTTTTGTCCTAATTAAAAGCAACGTTTTGACGGTGGAACGGTTGAAATGCGTTAAAAAATGTGGAAGGAGTAGTCGCCAGAAAAAAGGGTGTTAATAGGGCTTTGTAAAAACAGAAATTCTGGAAAATCATGGAACTTTTTGGAACTTTGAAAAAAATAAGTTTGTAGTTCCAGGATGGTGGAATGTGTTGAAGGTGGAATAGTATGAATCGGTTGAAAAATATGGAAATTGTGGAGGTTTGAAAAAGGGCCAATTCATTCTGATTTGGAAAAATGTCCCGGAAAATCCTGGAATTCTTGAAAATCTGGGAATTTTTGGAATTTTACAAGCCAAAGCCCGCGATTCTCTAATAGGCTGAACAGTTTGAAGTTGGAACGGTTTGAATCAGATGAAAAATGTGGACGGTAGAGTGCGCCAAAATGTGGAGAAGAAGAAGAAGAAGAGGAAGAAGAACTTTGGAGCATTCACACAATAAAAACCATACAAATTCACATGTTATTCACACAATTACTGTCCTTTGAAGACCTGTCAACACGCAGCCAATGTTGTTGACATAATTGGCAAGTAAGAACACCTCACAGTGAACAGAAGTGTGCATATATAGTGTGAGCACCATTGTTATGTAGCACTGCCTTAATGCTCTTGGACTGGACATTTCTCAGAAATGCACGTGTTATTAATGTAATTAACTTCCACTCCTCCATTGTGACACCGCAGGTGGAGATGGTGGATATAGAAACAGTACGCTCCTCCACGTTCCCGTCAGGAATTGGCTTCAGGTCAGTAAACGAAGGCTAAACGATCAAATCGATTAGGAAAATGGTTCAGTTTGTATTATATTGCTTCAAGTGTAGCTGATAACGATTGATAACATCTGGACCACATGAGTTCCCAGAACTTTAAATTAGCGGACATAGTTAAAAAAGGTGAGAATGTATCAAAATATGCATCCCTACTGTGTAGACCTTGATATTATTTTTGGACAAATACACCTCATGCTGGCACTGTTAGTAAACCCTTTTGCTGGACCCCATGAGACTTATGTATTTAAATGTCTTGAAACCTTTTGAAATTGAAACCTTTTGAACATGAACATGAAACATGTTCATTCACAAATTTAACAAAAGACATATTTTTATTTTATTTATTTATTTATTTTTTTGTCCTGTCCTGTTTCTCGGGCAAATCATATAGTTGATGTAGATGCCCATATCGGCTGTATAGATTTGCTTTAAAAAAGAGAAGTGTGGGATACTTCTCTTGTTGCCTTATTTGTATTTGACTTTATTAAATGTATTTATATTATTATTTGGTGCAGCCGGACCAGAGCAGGAGGGGCTAGAAAGAGAAAAAAAGGAAGACAGAGGGGGAAATTGTGGGGACAAGAGGAGGATAAGACAGAGAGACAACAACAACAGCAAACACAACAATAACAACAACAACAACAATAGAACATCAGCAAATATGATATGTACAAATATGATAGTAAACGTGATAACAAAGAAGCAGTTAGTGAAATAAATAATAATACATAAAGGACAATGAACATTATTACACTAAAAATGGAGCAATACAAATACCAATAGAAATAGCACTATTGATAATGAATAATACCAATAATTTTATTATCAACAATACAAATGTTCAAATTCAAGAATACATATATGTAATGATAACTTGAAATACAAAAGAAAGCAGATAAATGGAGGGGAAGAATTAAAAGCCAGCTATATTAACCTTGTAGATTGTTATAGTAATTATAGTTTAAGCTTTGTCAGTGTGCCATGTGTTACCCAGTTTCCCCTAGGGTAACAACGTTGATATATGTTTGATGAAACATGCTATTTTTAATGAAACGTGATAATATGCATGAGTGTATGTATGTATATGTATGTACTTGTATATGTACAGTATGTGTATATGTGTGTTTGTACAGTGAATGTATATGTACATGTATATGTATATGTATGTTTGTACAGTGAATGCATATGTACAGTATGTGTATATGTATGTTTGTACAGTGAATATATATGTACAGTATGTGTATATGTATGTTTGTAAAGTGAATGTGTGTGTGGATGTACGAACTTTGAGTGTGTAGGTATGTACTCTATTTGTGTATGTATGTGGGAGCGTAGGTACTTATGTATGTATGAATAACTGTGTATACACAACCGGACGGGAAGACCGCCCCCGCCCCACCAGCAACCGGGCCACCCCCGAGACAGGCCCCCATCCCCCGGAGAGCACGACGGGGCCACCCCACCCAAGTCGGCTGCCGCAGGACCGCCTAGCACTGGGCCAAGGGAACCACCCACCCCACCCGAAGGGACCCCAACGATGGAGATGGAAGAACCAGCAATTGCCCTGTCGAATTCTCCCCCTGAGGGAGGGAATTTTTTTTAATTTAAATAGTAATAATAAAATATATTTAAAAAAAAATAATATATATATATATATATATATATATATATATATATATATATATATATATATATATATATATATATATATATATATATATATCTGTGTTGGCCCTGTGATGAGATGGCGACTTGTCCAGGGTGTACCCTGCCTTCCGCCCAATTGTAGCTGAGATAGGGTCCAGCGCCCCCCGCGACCCCAAAGGGAATAAGCGGTAGAAAATGGATGGATGGATATATATATAGTGATTAATTTTTTTTTTTTTAAAGACAGATTTAACAGTATAGCCTGTACTTAGAGGTCATTGAGCGCGGTCCTCGTCCATCTTCTCCTGCGTGCCGAAACTGCTGAAGTCGTCTCTTTTGACACGCGTCTGTCGTGCCTTTCGGGGTGGTCGTTTCCTTTTCTGATGGCCGAGTTGATCACCTTCAAATTGGGGGCTACACCTTTGCATTTTGTGGTTTCTTCTCCATGATGAGGGTGAGTCACTAATGCATTAAATGGCTGACTGAATGGTTGTGTGAGTATGTTTGATTTAATATGAACAGTTTTATTGGTCCACCGTGACCAATTCGGTAATTTCATTGGTCTGACGTAACAAGGTGAAATTTATTAACGGCACGTGAAGCTTGCGAACACAGAAACAATAATACATTATATAATTTTATACACTTATGGTCGGTAAATTATGGCAATCAGATTAATCACCCATTTACATTTTTTTAAATTATGTTTACTTACCATGTGCAACCACTGTATCTGGAATATGCCTGTGTTCACTGTATTATCTTAACATTAAGATAAATAACGGGTCACAACTTCATACTTAGACTTCGACAAACTTTAATGATCCACAAGGGAAATTGTTCTAAAAAACATAGTATGTGTTTATTAACAAGTCCAAATGAAATTACAAATAAAATCAAGCTAAAACACACCACACACCAGTTTATGATTAGGTTTTGGACTTATAATCTTGTTTTCTTTCTTGTATTTTTCTTGTCAGACTCTTATTTGGTATTTTCCCTCTACTGTTGTTCACCGTTGGCAGCAGCTTGGCTTTGATCAGCACTATTTACATTAAGATGTAGCGTATAATTGTTGGGTCACTGCATGCGTTTTCTGCCGTGCTACGTGTGTTTTGGTCCATGTTGTCGATGTTATTTTGGATTGTTTGGACTCCTGCTTGATGCTTGTTGTTACATCCCCATATTTTTTTTTTTTTGCTATCTGTACACCTCGTTGTCCTCTGCTCAAAAGACCTAACCTCGGTCCAGACCTCATGGCAAACTACCGGCCGTTGTCCCACCTTCCCTTTATCTGGAAAATCCTCGAAAAATTGTAATTGGTACCGACGGAATTTGGTCAATGCCTGTAAATGTACCTAATTCAGTACTCATTCCTACTTACAGCTTTAGTGAAACTGAAACTCTTTCTTGCAAATCACTTTTTTTGGACTTTATACTATTATTTTTGTAACAAACTATGTATAGGGCCAACTGGCTCATCTTGTCTGTCTGCTAAGCTTTCGACAACATCATAACAGAGACTTGGCTTGTCATGATATGCATGTGTTAATGACGTCAAAATATGTATAAACTACAAAACCCAAAGCCAGTGAAGTTGGCCTGTTGTGAAAATCGTAAATAAAAACAGAATACAATGATTTGCAAATCCTTTTCAACTTATATTCAATTGAATAGACTTCAAAAACAAAATATATATATATATATATATTTTTTTTTTTGCAAATAAGCATTAACTTAGAATTTAATGGCAGTAACACATTGCAAAAAAGTTGGCACAGGGGCATTGTTACCACTGTGTTACATGGCCTTTCCTTTTAACAACACTCAGTAAACATTTGGGAACTGAGCAGACCAATTTTTGAAGCTTTTCAGGTGGAATTATTTCCCATTCTTGCTTGATGTACAGCTTAAGTTGTTCAACAGTCCGGGGGTCTCCGTTGAGGTATTTTAAGCTTCATATTGCGCCACACATTTTCAATGGGAGACAGGTCTGGACTACAGGCAGGCCAGTCTAGTCCCCACACTCTTTTACTATGAAGCCACGCTCTTGTAACACGTGGCTTGGCATTGTTTTGCTGTAATAAGCAGGGGCGTCCATGATAACGTTGCTTGGATGGCAACATACAGTATGTTGATCCAAAACTGTATGTACCTTTCAGCATTAATGGTGCCTTCACAGATGTGTAAGTTACCCATGCCTTGTGCACTAATACACCTCCATACCATCACAGATGCTGGCTTTTGAACTTTGCGCCTATAACAATTCGGATGCTTCTTTTCCTCTTTGGTCCAGAGGACACGACGTCCACAATTTTCAATTTTAACAATTTGAAATGTGGACCCGTCAGATTACAGAACACTTTTCCACTTTGCATCTGTCCATCTTGGAAGAGCGCGGGCCCAGCGAAGACGGCAGTGTTTCTGGGTGTTGTTGATAAATGGCTGTCGCAAAGTAGAGTTTTAACTTGCACTTACAGATGTAGCGACGAACTGTAGTTGCTGACAGTGGTTTTCTGAAGTGTTAATGAGCCCATGTGGTGATATCCCTTACACACTGCTTTTTGATGCAATACGGCCTGAGGGATCAAAGGTCCATAATATCATCGCTTACGTGCAGTGATTTCTCCAGATTCTCTGAAACTTTTGATGATTTTACAGACCGTAGATGGTGAAATCCCTAAATTCCTTGCAATAGCTCATTGAGAAATGTTGTTCTTATACTGTTTGACAATTTCCTCAGGCATTTGTTGACAAAGTGGTGACCCTCGCCCCATCCTTATTGTTTGTGAATGACTGAGCATTTCATGGAAGCTGCTTTTATACCCAATCATGGCACCCACCTGTTCCCAATTAGCCTGTTCACCTGTGGGATATTCCAAATAAGTTTTTGATGAGCATTCCCCAACTTTCTCAGTCTTTTTTGCCACTTGTGCCAGCTTTTTTGAAACACGTTGCAGGCATCAAATTCCAAATGAGCTAATATTTGCAAAAAACAACAACAAAGTTGTCCAGTTAGAACGTTAAGTCTCTTGTATTTGCAGTCTATTCAATTGAATATAGGTTGAAAAGGATTTGTTAATCATTGTATTATGTTTTTATTTACGATTTACACAACGTGCCAACTTCACTGGTTGTGGGGTTTATACAAACCCCGTTTCCATACGAGTTGGGAAATTGTGTTAGATGTAAATATAAACGGAATACAATTATTTGCAAATCATTTTCAACCTATATTCAGTTGAATATGCTACAAAGACAACATATTTGATGTTCAAACTGATAAACTTTTTTTTTGCAAATAATCATTAACTTTAGAATTTGATGCCAGCAACACGTGACAAAGAAGTTAGGAAAGGTGGCAATAAATACTGATAAAGTTAAGGAATGCCCATCAAACACTTATTTGGAACATCCCACAGGTGAACAGGCAAATTGGGAACAGGTGGGTGCCATGATTTGGTATAAAAGTAGATTCCATGAAATGCTCAGTCATTCACAAACAAGGATGGGGTGAGGGTCACCACTTTGTCAACAAATGCTTGAGCAAATTGTTGAACAGTTTAAGAAAAACCTTTCTCAACCAGCTATTGCAAAGAATTTAGGGATTTCACCATCTACGGTCCGTAATATCATCAAAGGGTTCAGAGAATCTGGAGAAATCACTGCACGTAAGCAGCTAAGCCTGTGACCTTCGATCCCTCAGGCCGTACTGCATCAACAAGCGACATCAGTGTGTAAAGGATATCAGCACATGGGCTCAGGAACACTTCAGAAACCCACTGTCAGTAACTACAGTTGGTCGCTACATCTGTAAGTGCAAGTTAAAACTCTCCTATGCAAGGTGAAAACCGTTTATCAACAACACCCAGAAACACCGTCGGCTTCGCTGGGCCTGAGCTCATCTAAGATGGACTGATACAAAGTGGAAACGTGTTCTGTGGTCTGACGAGTCCACATTTCAAATTGTTTTTGGAAACTGTGGACGTCGTGTCCTCCGGACCAAAGAGGAAAAGAACCATCCGGATTGTTATAGGCGCAAAGTTGAAAAGCCAACATCTGTGATGGTATGGGGGTGTATTAGCGCCCAAGACATGGGTAACTTACACATCTGTGAAGGCACCATTAATGCTGAAAGGTACATACAGGTTTTGGAGCAACATATGTTGCCATCCAAGCAACGTTACCATGGACGCCCCTGCTTATTTCAGCAAGACAATGCCAAGCCACGTGTTACATCAACGTGGCTTCATAGTAAAAGAGGGCGGGTACTAGATTGGCCTGCCTGTAGTCCAGACCTGTCTCCCATTGAAAATGTGTGGCGCATTATGAAGCCTAAAATACCACAACGGAGACCCCCGGACTGTTGAACAACTTAAGCTGTACATCAAGCAAGAATGGGAAAGAATTCCACCTGAGAAGCTTAAAAAATGTGTCTCCTCAGTTCCCAAACGTTTATTGAGTGTTGTTAAAAGGAAAGGCCATGTAACACAGTGGTGAACATGCCCTTTCCCAACTACTTTGGCACATGTTGCAGCCATGAAATTCTAAGTTAATTATTATTTGCAAAAAAAAAAATAAAGTTTATGAGTTTTAATATCAAATATCTTGTCTTTGAAGTGCATTCAATTGAATATGGGTTGAAAAGGATTTGCAAATCATTGTATTCCGTTTATATTTACATACACAATTTCCCAACTCATGGAAACGGGGTTTGTAGTTATCACCTTTAACCAGTTTTGTTTTTGACAGATCAAATTGGGATTTTGCCCATCAGCTGCAAATATACCCGCTTCAATGTGGAGACACAATGAATGAGAGACGTGTGGTCCAGCTACACTTAGTGCTTGTTGCCAATGTGTGTACATTGTCACATGGGTGTGAAGAAGAAAGGAAGAGGAGTGATATGCATCGAATGGCAATCCACAAAAAAGAAGTGCCAGTCAGATAACAGGTCTGAGAATGAGGAATGGGAAGAGAGGAGGGAGACAAAATGGGTGCCCACTAAAAGTCAAATAGTGGAAGAAGATGGGGATGAACTTGAGAGATAGGTGTATGAGAGAGAGAGCCAAAAGAAGATGCGGTGATGAGAGAGTATTAGTGCGAGAAAAGAGAGGGAGGAAGAATGAGCTGTGATAGAGTCACAGAACAAAAGGAAAACAGAAAATGGTGAGGGAGGGCTGGGGAATAAGTGGCGATGGAGGGCGACAGATGAGGGGAAGGTGCTGCAGTGCCCCCCGCAGGCTTGCAGGGGTAGCAACGAGGGGGCACGGCAGACGGCCCCTCAGCAGTTTCTGCGCATTGGCTGTGAAAATGAAAACATTACACAATGATCACCTGAACATTTCCTAATAGACCGACCGCAATGAATGAAATGGCTGCCATTCATTTTCCGGCAGACTTGTTTTCCTCGCTGCATAAACTAATCAGAGCGTGTGAATGCAACCGAAGGAGAGGAGGGAACTCGAACAGTGGCATTTGATGGCATGCCTCCGTCGCAAACACTCGAATGTACCTCAGTGCTTAGTTTTTAGATGTAAAAAAACCTCCACAGCCCCAAGGTCAGTGAGCACATCACATCCTGCTTGTGTTACCATGAGAACAAGAGTCCCAGTCGTCTAATTCATATTCACAGTCACACCAATGTACATTTGCAATATCAATTAAATATCATGTCTCCATTGTAGGCTGAAGGAAAAACAGCGATAAGGTGATCACGAAGCCGCGGAAAAGCATCCGCAGGAGATTGTAAATTCATTTGGACTTGACTTGTTATAGATTTCTTTCAGGCTCACCTCCGAAAAACCATGTTTGACTTGTCGTCATACGATGCACGTTTCATTTTCACAGGAACATGTCAGTGGGGTGTCCAAATGCGGGCAGAACCGATGGCGTTATGATACGAATTAAGCTAAAAGCACAGACGAGCTGCAAGTGCCCCTGATCTCAGTTTTTCTGTGAGAAGTGCTAAATTGTTGAACATGTCTAATGCATAGCTAGGAATACAAAACTCATAGAATTTTTGGCGCGGTTTAAACTTGCACCAATTAAAATGCACCTTTTTAGTATTTGGTATATGTCAGGAGTAGTGTTGTACGGTATACCGGTATTAGTATAGTACCGTGATACTAATGAATCATTTTCGGTACTATACCGCCTCTGAAAAGTACTACCGCCACCTCCCCGCGCCCCCGTCGTCGTCACGTCGTGACATTGCTGGTTTTTACGAGCAGATGAGCATGTTCGGCAGCGCACAATCAAGGAGTACTTAAAAACAGACACAGTGTGTAGACAGAAAAGGGAGAACGGACGCATTTTGGCTTAAAAACTAATGATAAAGGTGAAGTTATAACACCGAAACGCCCTTTGGTACTTTAAGACATGGCTAGCTAGCTAGCGGCTAAAGTCCAGCCCCAGTCTGCAGTGTTGTAGCTACTTCTAAATCACTAATCCTCGCCTCCATGGCAACAAATAAAGTGTGTTTCTTACAAGTATCATCCCTGCAGGACGAGGAATAGCTAAACATGCTTCACTACACACCGTAGCTCACCGGCATCAAAATGTAAACCAACACCATCGGTGGATCTACACCTGACATCCACTGTAATGATACCAAGTACAGTAGCGTATCTAGTCGATACTACTATGATTATGTCGATATCTTTTTAAAATGTATATTATGTTTATAAACTCAGGAAATATGTCCCTGGACACATGATGACTTTGAATATGACCAATGTATGGTCCTGTAACGACTTGGTATCGGATTGACACCCAAATTTTTGGTATCATCCAAAACTAATGTAAAGTATCAAACAACAGAAGAATAAGTGATTATTACATTTTAACAGAAGTGTAGATAGAACATGTTAGAAAAGAAAGTAAGCAGATATTAACAGTAAATGAACAAGTAAATTGATAATTAATTTTCTACCACTTGTCCTTAATAATTTTGACTAAATAATAGAATGAGAAATGACACAATATGTACTAGTGTGTGAATGTTGTCTATCTGTGTTGGCCCTGTGATGAGGTGGCGACTTGTCCAGGGTGTACCTCGCCTATGTGTCATATTTGATAATTTTGCGATATTGCCATATTTTTGCTGAAAAGATTTAGTAGAGAACATCGACGATAAATTTCGCAACTTTTGGTCGCTAAAAAAAAAAGCCTTGCCTGTACCGGAAGTAGCGTGACGTCACAGGTTGAAAGGCTCCTCACATTTCCCCAATGTTTTCAATGCAGCGAGAGCGATTCGGACCGAGAGCGATTCGGACCGAGAAAGCGACGATTACCCCATTAATTTGAGCGAGGATGAAAGATTCGTGGGTGAGGAACGTGAGAGTGAAGGACTAGAGTGCAGTGCAGGACGTATCTTTTTTCGCTCTGACCGTAACTTAGGTACAAGCTGGCTCATTGGATTCCACACTTTCTCCTTTTTCTATTGTGGATCACAGATTTGTATTTTAAACCACCTCGGATACTATATCCTCTTGAAATGAGAGTCCAGAACGCGAAATGGACATTCACAGTGACTTTTATCTCCACGACAATACATCGGCGAAACGCTTTAGCTACGGAGCTAACGTGATAGCATAGGGCTTAACTGCATATAGAAACAAAAGAAATAAGCCCCTGACTGGAAGGATAGACAGAAAATCAACAATACTATTAAACCATGGACCTGTAACTACACGGTTAATGCTTTCCAGCCTGGCGAAGGTTAACAATGCTGTTGCTAACGACGCCATTGAAGCTAACTTAGCAATGGGACCTCACAGAGCTATGCTAAAAACATTAGCTATCCACCTACGCCAGCCAGCCCTCATCTGCTCATCAACACTCGTGCTCACCTGCGTTCCAGCGATCGACGGAGCGACGAAGGACTTCACCCGATCATAGATGCGGTCGGCGGATAGCGTCGGATAGCGCGTCTGCTATCCAAGTCAAAGTCCTCCTGGTTATGTTGCTGCAGCCAGCCGCTAATACACCGATCCCACCTACAACTTTCTTCTTTGTAGTCTTCATTGTTCATTAAACAAATTGCAAAAGATTCACCAACACAGATGTCCAGAATTCTGTGGAATTTTGCAATGAAAACCAAGCTTTTTGTATTGGATACAATGTGTCCGAATACTTCCGTTTCAACGATTGACGTCACGCGCATACGTCATCATACATAGACGTTTTCAACCGGAAGTTTAGCAGGAAATTTAAAATTGCACTTTATAAGTTAACCCGGCCGTATTGGCATGTGTTGCAATGTTAAGACTTCATCATTGATATATAAACTATCAGACTGAGTGGCCGGTAGTAGTGGGTTTCAATAGGCCTTTAAAGTGCTGAAATCAACCCCAAACGACAACTTAGTGATTCAAAATAATATTTGGATGTTGACACATCTCATCTGTGCATATCCAATTTCTAGTAAGTTATGCACAGATAAGATGAGTCAATATCAAAATATTACTTCCTTTCAAATTGGCAACAAAGAACACATCAATTTATTGAATAGATCCAAACACTTTATTAATATTTATTATGAGCATGAAAAAAGAACAGTTATTTTTTGTGTAGCTTCTAAAGAAGAAAGGGGATTTAGCACATCGACAAAGGATCAACATCAGTCCTTTACAATTTCATTAATACGATAAACATGGCCAACTCTTAAATTATTTTCGGACAAAATAAAGGCGTAGATAATTTCAAACACATATCCTTGCGATAACCATGAATGTAAAGTGCTTGTCTTACATGTGGTAATCAGTTGTGGACAAACACCAGCAGTGCAGCTTTAACAAGCGTGCGCTCCCTCGGCGGAAATGTATTTTTGGCAGGGCCTCCCCTGAAAAAATTGAATGCCCCCCCTTAATTGATTTTATGGAGCCGGGTCTGGTCAGTAGGATTCAACCTGTGGCTTAATGTATTAGTGTTTTCGGGAAAAAAATTGAAAAATGACTCATATGATTTGTGCCAGCATTATCTTCATTTCATAATGTCTCTTGGCTGTATGTTAGATTTATTATAGTGCAGTCAGATTCATGCCAGCTTGCATTAGGCCAGAACAATAAATTGTCCAACAAATTATTGCAGATAAAGGATATTATTGTCAGCATTATTTTAGGACCATATTAATGTAATGTTCATGCATAGTAAGGTAATCATAATACATAATTAACCCCTTCAAATGCAATAAACTTTTATTTTTCATTGTATACCATTGTAATTGGAAGGTCCATGACTTGTATTTATATATATATATATATATATATATATATATATATATATATATATATATATATATATATATATATATATATATATATATATATATATATATATATAAATATATATATATATATATATATATATATATATATATATATATATATATATATATATATATATATATATATATATATATATACATATATATATATATATATATATATATATATATATATATATATATATATGAGAAACGTCTATATATCCATCCATCCATTTTCTACCGCTTGTCCCTTTCAGGGTCACAGGGGGTGCTGGAACCTATCTCAGCTGCATTCGGGCGGAAGGCGGGGTACACCCTGGACAAGTCGCCACCTCACCGCAGGGCCAACACCACACAGAAATATCCCGAGCGCAGGCCCAGGACCTTCGTATTGTGAGGCAGACGCACTAACCCCTCCTCCACCGTGCTGCCCTTATATATATATATATATATATATATATATATATATATATATATATATATATATATATATATATATATATATATATATATATATATATATATATATATATATATATATATATATATATATATATATATATATATATATATATATATATATATATATATATATATATATACACTATATTGCCAAAAGTATTTGGCCACCCATCCAAATAATCAGAATCAGATGTCCTAATCACTTGGCCCGGCCACAGGTGTATAAAATCAAGCACTTAGGCATATAGACTGTTTCTACAAACATGTGTGAAAGAATGGGCCACTCTCAGGAGTTCCAGTGAAAGGAACTTTGATTACTCCAGGATACCAAAACATTTTGGACAATTCCATGCTCCCAACCTTGTGGGAACAGTTTGGAGCGGGCCCCTTCCTCTTCCAACATGACTGTACACCAGTGCACAAAGCAAGGTCCATAAAGACATAGATGACAGAGTCTGGTGTGGATGAACTTGACTGGCCTGCACAGAGTCCTGACCTGAACCCGATAGATTGTTTACATTTGATTATTAGCAATCCGGGGAGGGTGTTAGTTTAGGGTTGTAGCTGCCTGGAGGTGAACTTTTATTGCGGTTTTGAAGGAGGATAGAGATGCCCTTTCTTTTATACCTGTTGGGAGTGCATTCCACATTGATGTGGCATAGAAAGAGAATGAGTTAAGACCTTTGTTAGTTCGGAATCTGGGTTTAACGTGATTAGTGGCGCTCCCCCTGGTGTTGTGGTTATGGCGGTCATTTACGTTAAGGAAGTAGTTTGAAATGTACTTCGGTATCATTATTGTCAATGGTGTGTGTAACCAACCGTGTTTTACTGGCGTGCTTTTATTTCAAAGGCCTGACTTTAAAACAGGCTGAATAATGTGTGTAGGCCGATTTTACCAGGTGTCGCAGGGCCGAAGAGTCTTGCCGACCATACTTGCCAACCTTGAGACCTCTGATTTCGGGAGGTGGGGGTTGGGAGATGGGGGCGTGGTTGGGGGCGGGGAGCGTGGTTGGGGGCGTGGTTAAGAGGGGAGGAGTATATTTACAGCAAGAATTCACCAAGTCAAGTATTTCATATATATATATATATATATATATATATATATATATATATATATATATATATATATATATATATATATATATATATATATTTTTTTTATATATATATATATATATATATATATATATATATATATATATATATATATATATATATATATATATATATATATATATCTACATCCTGAAAATATGCAAACAAAACTGTGTTTAGATAATTGATACTTCAAACTTGCATAAATAAATCTTAAGGAATATAACATAACTTGGTCTCTGAGAGCTACAAAATGTAATGAATAAAATGCTAAAGTTGTTGATAAGCAAGCAATTATTTTAATAACTAAATATGGTCATTTTAAATGAATTATTATGATCATTTAAAACTAATTATTTCAAATATGTTTATTTTAATGTATAATTATATGGCTAGATGTAATAAGGAGTCAGAAAAAATACAAATAAAAATACAATTAATTTTGATGTTTTTAGCAAAATATAGTAAAAATATATTTCTTTTTTTTTTTTTAATTAATAAATATATTTCTTTTTAGGTAAGATGAACATAATAATACAATTTATCTCTAGTCTGGATGATTTAGTTCTTGTCACCCTATTGTCCTCCCGTCTCTTTCCCGAGGATGGCTCCATGAGCTGGGAAAACACCTGGAGATGCCCTACGTCAACAACACGGTCGGCGGCCCGTTGGTGAGCAGCTCGTACATCGCCGCCCTCTACTTCACCCTCAGCAGCCTGACCAGCGTCGGCTTTGGCAACCTGTGCTCCAATACAGACGCCGAGAAGATCTTCTCCATCTGCACCATGCTCATCGGCGGTATGCCAGACGCCTCGTATGGAATAACGTGATTAGGCAGGCACGCTGTTTATATCGTGGGAAAGCGGACGTGAAAAAAGGCTGTCCTCACTCAGGTCCGCATGGAGCTGGAGGGGGCGTGGCCTCCAGCTCCGGCTGAAAATCGGGAGATTTTTGGGAGAATATTTGTCTTGGGAGGTTTTCGGGAGAGGCGCTGAATTTCGGGAGTCTCCCGGAAAATTCGGGAGGGTTGGCAAGTATGCTGCCGACAGTACCGGATGCAACTTTTTTTCTTTTTTTTTGGATTAGGACAAATCCATAAAAATAAAAATTCTGGGAACAGGAAGACACTCGGAAAGAAAAACAAAATATGCAAGTTTCTTCGGGAGGGTAAGACAAGTACGAACTGCTGTAAATTCTAGACTATAAGCCATTACTTTTTTTCTTCGCTTTGCACCCTGCGTCTTTAATCAATCAATCAATCAATGTTTATTTATATAGCCCTAAATCACAAGTGTCTCAAAGGGCTGCACAAGCCACAACGACATCCTCAGTACAGAGCCCACATATTAAAATGGTGCAGCAAATTTACAGATTTGTCTTCGCTGACGGCCACAATGAAAATAGTTTTTACAAAAAAAACAAAACAAGCAAAGACACTGAAAGGGTTTGTTATTGTTTGTGCAATGATGCCGCCATTTGGACGAGTTCGCTCTGTTTAAGGGCCAAAGTGAAAATGTGCCAAAGGTCTGTGGGCCAAACAATGATTTTAAGCGTACAGTTGCACAATAATGAAGTAGTTTAATCGCGTACCAACACTATTTAAGGTAGTAAAGATCATCACGTTCGATAGATGGCAACTTATTAGCCTTGCAGACATACCCTCAATGATTGTGTGAGCTTAAAAGAGCAGGAATATGGCTTACACCTTCATGTACGTAATGGCATATGTACAAACCCCGTTTCCATATGAGTTGGGAAATTGTGTTAGATGTAAATATAAACGGAATACAATGAATTGCAAATCCTTTTCAACCCATATTCAGTTGAATACGCTACAAAGACAACATATTTGATGTTCAAACTCATAAACTTTATTTTTTTTTTGCAAATAATAATTAACTTAGAATTTCATGGCTGCAACACATGCCAAAGTAGTTGGGAAAGGGCATGTGCACCACTGTGTTACATGGCCTTTCCTTTTAACAACACTCAGTAAACGTTTGGGAACTAAGGAGACACATTTTTTAAGCTTCTCAGGTGAAATTCTTTCCCATTCTTGCTTGATGTACAGCTTAAGTTGTTCAACAGTCCGGGGGTCTCCGTTGTGGTATTTTAGGCTTCATAATGCGCCACACATTTTCAATGGGAGACAGGTCTGGACTACAGGCAGGCCAGTCTAGTACCCGCACTCTTTTTACTATGAAGCCACGTTGATGTAACACGTGGCTTGGCATTGTCTTGCGTCTATGGTAACGTTGCTTGGATGGCAACATATGTTACTCCAAAACCTGTATGTACCTTTCAGCATTAACGGCGCCTTCACAGATGTGTAAGTTACCCATGTCTTGGGCACTTATACACTCCCATACCATCAAACTTTCAACTTCGCGCCTATAACAATCCGGATGGTTCTTTTCCTCTTTGGTCCGGAGGACACGACGTTCACAGTTTCCAAAAATAATTTTAAATGTGGACTTTTCAGACCACAGAACACTTTTCCACTTTTTATCAGTCCATCTTAGATGAGCTCAGGCCCAGCGAAGCCGATGGCGTTTCTGGGTGTTGTTGATAAACGGTTTTCGCCTTGCATAGGAGAGTTTTAACTAGCACTTACAGATGTAGCGACCAACTGTAGTTACTGACAGTGGGTTTCTGAAGTGTTCCTGAGCCCATGTGGTGATATCCTTTACACACTGATGTCGCTTGTTGATGCAGTACAGCCTGAGGGATGGAAGGTCACGGGCTTAGCTGCTTACGTGCAGTGATTTCTCCAGATTCTCTGAACCCTTTGATGATATTACGGACCGTAGATGGGGAAATCCCTAAATTCCTTGCAATAGCTGGTTGAGAAAGGTTTTTCTTAAACTGTTCAACAATTTGCTCACGCATTTGTTGACAAAGTGGTGACCCTCGCCCCATCCTTGTTTGTGAATGACTGAGCATTTCATGGAATCTACTTTTATACCCAATCATGGCACCCACCTGTTCCCAATTTATCTGTTCAGCTGTGGGATGTTCCAAATAAGTGTTTGATGAGCATTCCTCAACTTTATCAGTATTTATTGCCACCTTTCCCAACTTATTCGTCACGTGTTGCTGGCATCAAATTCTAAAGTTAATGATTATTTGCAAAAAAAAAAATGTTCATCAGTTTGAACATCAAATATGTTGTCTTTGTAGCATATTCAACTGAATATGGGTTGAAAATGATTTGCAAATCATTGTATTCCGTTTATATTTACATCTAACACAATTTCCCAACTCATATGGAAACGGGGTTTGTACGTAACACATGCATGCACATTAGCTTTAGGTGTTGTTAGCTAATAATAGCAGTTTGGATATCTAGCGTTAGCAGTCATCTAATGTATATTCTATCATAACAACTGCAAATTGCTCATTGCTGCTCTTGGACTGCTTTTGAATGTGTGCAGGCGCTCCCTGCGCGTACATGTTGACGAGATCGGGTGAGTGAACGCCGTAAATGTCAATCATTTTATTCAGACCGGTACAATTTTTTATGACATACACTTTGCAATTGTGAAAAATATAGATTGTTTTCAAACAAATGTTTTCTGTTAAACCACAAATGTTAACATAAGACGGTGGTGTTCTTGTTATATTTTTTTGTATTAAAAAAAGTTAGTATAAAGAAGTTGCAAACAGCCCCTTTAATTACTCATACTCATCATCGGCGATCACTCGAAGCGAGTATGATTGTCCTCCTGTTGGTGGGTCTGGTCATTTGTGGGTCCTCAGGTGGCTGTAGAGGCCAATCCGTGATGCACAGACTCTATTGCAGTGGGGGCATATGTACGTGATTGTCGTGGTAGTAGTGGTGGTTGTGTTGGTGGTCTGAGGAGCTGTTTTGGTAGTGGATCTCTCCTTTCTTTGTTGCCTCTTGGTTTCCACGGCACGGTGGAGGTCCTTTTCTAATCGTGCTGTGCCTTCATGGACCATCCTGCTCCACAAATCCCTCTGGTGGGCAGCCTCCTCCCAGGTGTTGAGGTTGAAGCGACATTTCCTCAGGTGGGTTTTGAGGTTATCTTTATACCGCTTCTTCTGCCCCCCTTGGGTGCGTCGTCCTTCCGTCAGTTGTCCGTACAACATCTGTTTCGGAAGGCGACTGTCTGGCATGCGTATTACATGGCCTGTCCATCGCAGGTGGTGCCGAATGACAGTTGTAGTGATGCTGGGCATTAGGGCTGTGAATCTTTGGGTGTCCTACGATTCGATTCAATATCGATTCTTGGGGTCACGATTCGATTCAAAATCGATTTTTTTTTTCAATTCAACACGATTCTCGATTCAAAAACGATTGTTTCCTGATTCAAAATGATTCTCTATACATTCAATACATAGGATTTCAGCAGGATCTACCCCAGTCTGCTGACATGCAAGCAGAGTAGTAGATTTTTGTAAAAAGCTTTTATAATTGTAAAGGACAATGTTTTATCAACTGATTGCAATAATGTAAATTAGTTTTAACTATTAAATGAACCAAAAATATGACCTATTTTATCTTTGTGAAATGCATTGTGGTAGATGACCACAATGTATTCGACAAACAATTCTCTAATAGTTTGCATACTAAAAAAAAAGGTTTAATACTGAAGTGAGCTCAAATGAAACCTTATTCTGTCTTGAATTACACTGAATCTGTTCAAGAAAATGCTGCAGCTTGTATGCAGTTTGCAGGTATTTGTATCCTCTTTGATCTTTCATGGATACAATAAATGAAGGTTGCACATGGCAAAGAGTACATTCTGCCACATATGTCCAAAACTACATTGCTGCACTAATGTAGCCCAGCTTACATCTCCGATTCGGAGGTTCAGGTGTTCATTGACTAAACAGGCTGTGTCTATCTATAAATAGCCCCGAGCAAATGCCCATAATGGCCTTGGAGAGCTGGGGAAGCTTGCCTGGCATTTAGCATGTCCATATATAATAGAGAAGTCCCAGACCAGCCCGTGGGCTGAACTTGTGCTGGCTATAGCATGGCAGGGCCCTGTATCGATCTGCAATCGCCTTGTGAAGGCATTGCTCAGCAAAGAAAGAGCAGTGCCTAAATGGTCATACATTTATTCATATGTCTGATGAGCCAACAGAAGCAATAACATAGGACATTTGACCAGGTCTATCTAGAAATGTGTAATGCATACTTGTTGCATTATACATGATGCTGTTGATTATTACTTTAACTTCTTCTATCATGTAGCCAGACTAAGATTGCTTCATTTTCCTGCAGCGTGAAGAGAAAATGTAATGCAGCAAGGCAGCGTTTTGGTTTTTTTCTTGACATGATTGAGAAATAATTTTCTCATGCAAAACATTATTGCATTAAAATGTCCAGTCGATCTTTTATTTATTTTTTGTCCCGTCCAGCTTCTCAGGCAAATCATATTGTTGATGTAGATGCCCATATCAGCTATACAAATTTACTTTACAAAAGAGAAGTGTGTTATACTTCTCTTGTTGCCTTATTTGTATTTGACTTTATTAAATGGATTTATATTATTATTAGGTGCGGCCGGGCCGGAGCAGGAGGGGATAGAAAGAGAAAAAAAAGGAAGACAGAGGGGGGAATTGTGGGGACAAAAGGGGGATAAGACAAAGAGACAAAAACAACAACAGCAAACACAACAATAACAACAACAACAACAACAACAGAACAACATCAGCAAATAGGATATGTACAAATATGATGGTAAAATTGATAGCAAAGAAGCAGTTAGTGAAATTAATAATAATACAGAAATGACAATGAGCATTATTACACTACAAATGGAGCAATACAAATACCAATAGAAATAGCACTATTGATAATGAATAATAACAATAATGCACCTCTATTATCAACAATACAGTTGTTCAAATGCAACAATACATATATGTAATGATAACTTGAAATACAAAATAAAATAGATAAATGGAGGGGAAGAAAGAGAAGCCAGCTATATTAACCTTGTAGATTGTTATAGTAACAATAGATTAGGCTTTGTCAATGTGCCATGTGTTACCCAGTTTACCCTAGGGTAACAACGTTGATATATGTCTGATGAAACACACTTATATGCATGAGTGTAAGTGTTTATGTACAGTATGTGTATGTGTAAGTTTGTACAGTGAATGTATATATACAGTATGTGTATATGTATGTTTGTACAGTGAATGTATATATACAGTATGTGTATATGTATGTTTGTACAGTGAATGTATATATACAGTAAGTGTATATGTATGTTTGTACAGTGAATGTATATATACAGTATGTGTATATGTATGTTTGTACAGTGAATGTATATATACAGTATGTGTATATGTATGTTTGTACAGTGATTGTATATATACAGTATGTATATATGTATGTTTGTACAGTGATTGCATATGTACAGTATGTGTATATGTATGTTTGTACAGTGAATGTATATGTACAGTATGTGTATATGTGTGTGTCCAGTCGATCATTAGTAATGATGAGTGGGGAAATATATGGAGTTTTAAAGTAAGTGCTCCTTCAGAAGCCAATGATTAATACTGCATATATGGCACCGGCGTGCCTGTGCGGCCCAGCTGCCGTCCCCCCAGCAAGGACTTGACAATAGCCCACCTGGACTCTGCCATCGTGGCTCAATGTAATGAAACGGCGCGTGCTGAGAAAATGCAGACATGTTAAAATCGGAAAGGATGGCATTAAGGGTGAGAGATGAACAGGATGACAGGGGGGCTTTGTGAGACAATAAAATCAAGGCCATCCAAGAAGCAAGATGGATTGATGAGTCCATTGAGTGGAGATGGCAGGCAGCCAGCTCGCACAGAGGTCAGTGCAGAAGGATATCTCTTGGAAGGAATGATGCATTTAAGAGGACCAAGGCTGCCAGGGTGGCCTCTGGAGCAGCCAGGGAAGGAGTAGAGGGATGGATGAGGAGGTGGGAAAGGAAGCTGCCATGTAGATGTCGCAGAGACATGAGCAATATTCAAAACAGAGAAAGAGTGAGTGAAGTCGACAAAGGAACACCGCAGTGAAAAAGAGTGATAAGGTGGGAGCCAGGAGATAAAAGGCAACAGGTTGTGGAAACACGATGTGATGGACCAGGTTAATTTGAATTAAAGCACTGCAAAATTATGACAAATGATGTCCCATTATTCTAAAGACATGAATACGTAGCCGCCTTCTCCTCTGCGACCGCCAGCAAACTGCTTGCCCGCTTTGATTAATCAAAGGGATCATTCAGTAAGTCAGACGCTCACACAAACACGGGAAATAACGGGTTAGAAAGCCAGCCCGCGAAGATGAAAAAGACCACCCATCTGCCCCATCGTGATTGGCTTTGATGGATCTGGCTAAGTGTCTTCTGACACCCCACCTGGCTAATTGAGTTAACTTCATAGCTGTAAGGTCCACAATGAAATTTATGCAACCCATCTGCCGCACAACAAACACGAGTGACAGAGATGAAGTGAGTCAGTCACAAGTTAACTTTTCCAAAGCCCTCAGCTCTATTCACTCTATTAGCATATCCCATCAAGACAACACTGTTATTGCGACACGTCTTTCTTTTAAATCCCTCCTTGACTTCCCAGCTTAGCCTCCGCAATGCAAAGACTTCATTAAGTCCAACAGCGTCATTTTATGAGACCCATGCAGAGTTTTATTGAATATGGGCCTTCGCAAAGGTGGCAAAGAATGCCACCGGTGGTGCACAGAACTCTCGCAAGGCAAAGAACCCTAAACACATTTAACATATTTGACTGAATACTTGTATTGTGCTGGGCAGTAGACTTAGACTTAAACTTAGACTTCCTTTTTATTGTCATTCAAATTTGAACTTTACAGCACAGATAAGAACGAAATGCCATTACATAAGCTCATGGTAGTGCAGGATAAAAACAAGCAATAAGGTGCATATATAAATAAATAAATATATATAAATAATATATAAATATATATATATAATAAATAAATATATACTGTTCTACTCCAGTCCTGTGGGTGGCAGCAATGAATACAATGCTGGATGGTCTCCACTAAAGTACTTTCTATTCTATTCTAAACCCATAGACATATATAGCTACACCCAGCATTGCGTGCATACGTTGTCAGCATTACCGCTATATTGGACGTGGCAAGAGAAGAACGGAGAAGATCCTATTTTTATTTATTTTTTTCCAAGATAGCGTCGCTGTAGTGGCTGCTGGTGGCAGGAGCTCTGTGCTCCTCTGTCATCCTTTTGTGTTCCTGATGTTTCCCTCTTGTTTTGTTGTAATTTTTTTTGTCTTTTGGTTCGGGACCCTTTGGGACTGTGTTGCTTTTTGGTGAACTTCTGGATCTGCCTCCCGGGAGCCTTTTGGCCATGGAGACCAGCTGCTGGGTCTCTGCCACACCAGAATCTGTTTGGAGAGACTGAAGGAGATGCGGATGAAGAGACAGGGCTGCGGAGGTGGCGCTGAGCGCCGGGACGGACAAGCTTCATATTGTCTTGGCTGAAAGAGCAGGTATCGGACACCTCGGTCTCCTTGGACGTATCGTCGCTCATCCATGCGGACTGGACACTGGCCGAGAATTGGTGGGCGGCCGAGGGTGGAGTCGGCTCTCTTGGTTGCTTTGTTGGGTCTGCTCCTGTCTCTGGCCATGCTCCCCCTACCCCAGCAGACGATGGCGTGGAACACCGCAGAGGCCACCACAGTGAATATGTTTTTGTTGTTGTTGTTGTTGTTTTACTTTTGTGACTGTGTGTAGAAGTGGCTGGTTGTATCAGCTCTACTGTTTTAATGTCTTTAATTTTTCCCTCTTACACACAAGTGTATGTGTGCTATGAGGTTTTTTTTCCCCTTGGCCTCAGTCTGGACCCCCTCTCCAGGGGCCCAACAACTTAATTTGTTTTTTTCTCAACTTGCACACTTGTTTAAACTGTGCAAAACTAGGCTATTAATTGGTTTGGTTTGCTGTCGTTGCTCTGTATTCTATTTGTACTACAGGATCACAATTTATTATATTTTCATACTGCTGTCTAAACTCCCTGAACTTACTGCTGTGCTTTTATTGTGAAAGCCTGATCTTAATGGTGTGTGTTGCACAGAGTAGACCAGAAGCTGTGCCGCTGCGGAAATACTACGGTGGATTTATTTTTTATTTTTATGAAAGTTAAAATACTAGAATTGTAAGGTGTCGGGAAAGAAAGGCAAAATACAGAGTGCACCAGGGAAAACTGGAGGGTAGACGTATACTGAATGTGCTGAACTTTAGTTAAAGTTTGAAGTTTTATTGAAAATGTTTTACAAAAATAAAGGGAGCTTGTGCCATCCCTGGAAAGACTCCACGCATGCCCTCCTCACAAAGGAAAAAATGGTGCATATTTAATCCTTTGTTGCTCACCAAACTGAGGTCTGTGGTTTTTGAATGTGTTGAAAAAAAGCCAAACAAAATGTGCTAGGAATTCCACTGTTGTATTGTTTTTATTTTATTTATCAACACAACTTCACCCTTCTTCTAATTCAAGGTCATCAAAAGAATAAATTAGGGTCAAACCTAGCACTATGACTACAAATGGCCCAGTTTCTATTTTTGGGTTGCAGATTTTCAGAATAAAATGAAACAAAAGCTCTCTAGATTGAACAGCTCCAAAGAAGAGTCACTACCAAATGCTACTGCAGCACTGGTTTATGTCATACGCTATTAGGGTTGTCCGATACCAGTACCTGTACCAAAATGTATATTGGGACCACACAAAAATGTAATTATTGGCTTCAATTTAACAGGAAATCGTACAATACATTTAACATACAGTATGTTTGTTGTTGCACTCAAGGAACACTTTTAGAAGATTGGAATTTAAATCAAAAGGCATTAAACACACTGGGCTTTTCTTATTGTGCTCAAAAACAATTTACAAGTCTATATATAACATAGAGCAAGCCATAATCTAAGGTTAAACAATACTATGGTTAAAATTGGACAGATAAGGTTTAACATACATTGTTGAAGATAAAACACACTGTAGGAATTTGTTACAAAATTCCGTCATTTCAAGATTCAAGATGCTTTATTATTGTCCATTCTTTAAAATGTACAAGACACATAAGAACTGAAATTTCATTTTCGGCACAGTCCCACTAAGAGAAGACATACGTTACAGGGAGACAAGACGGGACCGCCAACCGATCAGCCATTTGGTGATATTGGGAAAGGGGGGAAGAGTAAAAAATATCAGTCTAAGGCTGGATTCTAGGGAGGGGGTCCAGACTGAGTCCAAGGGAAAAAACCTCCTTTAGCATAGCACACATAAACATGTTACATATAATCACAACAACTCGCAACAGAGGGGGGGGGGGGGGGGGGGGATTTGGGGCCCTGGAGGCCGGCTTGTTGGGGACGCTGGCACTAACTGCGAGTGTGCGCTGGTCTAGATGTAAGAAATTTCATATTGCAAGAAGTTGTTTTCATATCAAAGATACATAAATAATATACTGTATCTTCTACATGAAAAAAAACAAATGGCATTTAAAAAAAAATGCAAGCAGACGCCAAAATGCATCAAATTAATTTGTTTTAATCAGCCCTTTAAGTCAGCCAACATAAATAAAAATATACATTTATATTGCTGAATAGATGATATGTCTATTGTTTTACCTGTGTGAAGTTTAAATTAAAGCCAACTTCACACAGGTTATTATTGTTTGTCTATGACAGTCCAAATATGTTGAGAAACACACACAGGGTGGAGGATTATCTGTCCATTGTCTGTCTTTGCAATCCAATTATTTCCTTTCTCACTGCCTTTCAAATATAGGTGCAGAACAGTTGAAGTCTTGATAAATCACAGTGTGAGTGCTGAATGATTATATGTGCATCTTCTCCTCCCAGTATTGTGGGTGGATTCTGATAATCAATATCTACCATATTTTCCTGACTACCCGCACTCTATATAAGCCACACCCACTAAATGAAAAGAAAAAAGTTATATATATATATATATATATATATATATATATATATATATATATATATATATATATATATATATATATATATATATATATATATATATTAGCTGCACCCGACTAAAAGCTGCAAATATATACATGGTGTCATGGGTTATTTATTTATTTTGTAAATGCTTATAAACACAATCATGAAATAAGAATGCAGCGAAATGATGAACGACACATACAAATACAAATGTGTATTCATGCACACTGCATGCCTCAGTGAAGGAATCAATTCCATTCAATGTCAAACGCGAAAGCGTAGCGTCAACGTGTCTAACGGTCTTTATGCAACATATCTTGTACACTTGCACGTTTGGAGCAAAAAGTTTTTTGTTTTTTTTAAATATGCAACTTTATTGGCATTATTTGTCTTCAAGCATTGGTCATGTTGCACTGAGAGACAGAGATGTGGGTGTGGTTTTGCGGCTGAGAGGCGTCGGATTGGTGGAATACTGACATTCTACAAATATGCATCTTTACACTTAGCGAGATATTATTTATACATTTAGATTTAGGATTTAGGTTTAGATTTAACATTTAGCACTCACATTTAGAATTAAGATTTGTATTTAACATTTAGGTTTGGATTTAACATTGAGCGCTCACATTTATATTTAAATGTGGATCTAAGTTTTAGGTTTAGATTTAACATTTAGCACTCGCACTTAGATCTAAATTTAAATCTAAATGTGAGCGCTCAATGTTAAATCTAAACTTAATGTTAATTACAAATCTTAAATCAAAGTGTGAGTGCTTGGTATTAGGTTTTTAGTTTTAGGTTTAGATTTAACATTTAGGTTTAGATTTAACATTTAGGTTTAGATTTAACATGTAGATTTATATTTAAGATCTAGATATAATATTTAGCGTTCACATTTAGATTTAAATTTAGATCTAAGTTTTAGGTTTAGATTTAACATTTAGGTTTAGATTTAACATATAGATTTGTATTGTATATTTGTATATATATAGATGTATACTATTTAAAGTGAGCATTTAGTTTATATTTAAATGCGATGAAAATTAGCTAAATGTGAGAAAAGTGACTTAAAGCTGAGAAAAGTGAGTTAAATCTGAGAAATATATCTGTTCGAAAAGTTTTACTTTTACATTCAACAATCCATATGCGTCCACTATCAAGTTTGCACTATAGTTTTAGTACATGCAAACCTTGAGTAGATCAGGACCTTAAAGTGCAAAAACTGTAACACTGCAGTATGCCATTGATGGTCGAGTAGGCACAATTTTTTTTAGATGGCTTTTTGACTCGATATTACGGCAAAACGTGATATATTTTAGTAAGAACGTGCTTTAATTGATAGGGTTTCAGAGGCCTTGACTCAAGGTGATTTTCACAGGTTTGTGATACTGCATATGTAATTAATTAAGGGAAAAGGCACGATGGAGCATAAACGAGCTCACTGAAAGCATTCCATCAAAAGTTTACATCACCGAGGTGGCTGTAATGCGCTCAACCCCACTTTTATTCACCATGATCATCTGATCTCATTAGCAACTATTTACAAATGCAGTCAAAGAATGCAAAGAAGGCCCTCAAGATGTCCCCAAGGGAAGTTCCTCCCATTTTTTTTTCTCTCCTCCTTCCATCTGTCAACATTATATTGCCACTTCAATACACAGCCTGCGGAATATATTAAAAGGAGAATACTGCGAGATGCACATCAAGCCTTTTAAAAGCACCGTTGACAACTGTAGCGCGGGTTCAATCCCTCACTTGAGGCGCAACCTGTTCTCCTACACATCATTCCATAATCCAGGTCATACTGTATGAGAGGCAGCTTTCTGAGCCGCACAGGCGTCATACATACATGCATGTGTGCAAAAGATATAAAAAGCACTCTCCTTTCAGGCAAATCACTGGGAAGCTAAACAGAAACAAATGTTGCTTTTGCATTAAGGGACTGCTATTCCCAGGCCCACTTTATACATGGAGCAGGAGAAGTGATTTATTTAAAGTTATATCACAGTAATTAAGTTATTATTGAAGCTTGTGCTTTGCAGGAACGTCGTAGCCTCTCTCTGACCTTGCGTCGCTGCAGGTGCTCCGCTGTGCTCGGATTGTTAGCGGCAAGCCGGCGATGTCATTTTGTATGAGTCGCCAGGCCGGCAGCACTTGGAAGTTTCGGGTGCTCGTGTTCATGTTGTTACTGGAACCGCCACAGCGAGCACGCTCTCCATCTGCCTGTCAGTTTGGCAAATGTCCAACAAGCTGAAGGGAACTGTAACCCCCCCGCCCCCTCCTCCTTCCTTTCACTGCTGCAAAAACAACAGCAGTACTTTGATACGTGTCTAAGGCAGCAAAACACTGCAGCAGCCTTTTTGTGGATCAGAGGGGCCGAGCCAGAGAAGCACAAGAGCTAATTCCCCCAGAAGGGAAATGTTGGACAAGTCTCACCTTTTTGACCACTGCAGCCTCTTTGCAGTCTGGTCTCCACTTTAACTGCTCCATCTCATCTCAAATCAGCTGACAACAGGCCTTCTGTCCACTGCTTTAACCTCCAAGTGTTGCCATGCAATAAAGTTAGATCCAATTCATTTTGGTTTACATTTCATTTATGCAGGATGGGACACAGTATAACCAATATGTACCATTGGGCTCTGTTCCAGGTTTTATGGTACAGTAATGGAGCCCCCACCACAGAAAACCTGATCGTCGACAAGACCAAGGAGATAGGTAGGTAGGTCTTTATTGTCATTGCACAAGTACAACGAACTTTGTTTTCAGCACAAACCCGTCAAGATTAGAGAAACAAACAGTGTACAGGGTTACAGAACAGGAACGCTGATGGGTTGCACAAGGCGTCCCGTAAAAGATGGGGAAAAAGGTAAAACGCTGGGGAAGGATGAGTAAAAAAATACAATCTAGACTGGGCTCCTATGGGGCCTAGTCTGAGTGGGAAAAAACATTCATAGCAAAGCACATATACATATTACAACGTACATCTCGAGATATCTAGCAACAGAGGAAGGCGAGGTCATGATGGTAGCCGCAGCTATCAGGCGCTGACCATCCATTCATCACCCTATGGATTTGCGTCAAGGGCGTTGGATTGGGGGTGGGGTATGTGTATGTGGTGTATATTTTGTAGTTGCAAGTGTTTGTGTAAGCCCGTAGTGTGTCTCTGCTTCCGCGGCCTTGGTGTTCTTGCCAGTCAGTCCAAAGTCAACAACAACAGGTGTGTGTGTCCATGAGAGACAAGAAGGGAGTTTGTTGTGTCTTCGCTGCACTGTCCTCCGGGAGAGTCTCGAAGCAAGGGAAACAATCCAGGTTAGAATGTTTTGTATGCGGGTGAAAATAAAATTTGCTTTTCACTCTAAATTGTCTATGACTGGTCCTCAAAACTGCGGGCAGACAGTCCGATGTGATCCAAAATCACAAGAGTGTCCACAGTTCTTCCAGCATCTTCCAATCCTTTGTGGCAGCTTTGGGGTACTTGAAGACTGCCAGCAACTTCCAATTTGTCGACAAACCAGAGCAACGTTTACTCCAATCAGCAGATGTCCTGTTGTCAAAATTCCGAATAGGTGGATATCTTCACGTCCTCGACAGAAAAGGGTCGCAGGCACGCCGCACTCCTTCTTCTCCCAAGAGTCCGTCGTGTGTCCAGCAACAACCGCTTCGTCACCACAAGCAGGTTCCCCCAAACCCAAGATCTTGTCAATTTCGTTGAGGCCAGTTAAATAGTTCCAATGTTTAGATTTGAGAGCAGTGCAAAAAAGAGGCAACAAGAAAGTTAAGACAAGACAAAGAAGCAAGCAGGAGAGATAAGGGAGAGGGAAGGGGAGCGTTCACCCTCGATGAGGGCCAGAGAGAAAAGATCATCGTCAACTTCAGGAGGCACCAGTCCAGCCACACTCTACTATTCATCAACGGCACAGCAGTGGAGATCGTAAGCAGCACCAAGTTTCTGGGCGCGCGGATAACTGACAATATGACCTGATCCCTACACACCAGAGCTCTTCTCAGCAGCACATGCACGTTTTGCGTCGGATGAAAAGAGCACAGCTCCTTCCCCCCATTCTAACCACATTCTACAGAGGCACTATAGAGAGCCTACTGACCAACAGCATCTCTGTCTGACTGGAGCCTGCATTGCCTCAGACTGGAAGTATCTGCAGAGAGTGGTGAGGACGGCGGAAAATTCATCAGGACTCCTCTTCCTCCTATCCAGAAATCTCAAAAAGCAGGGCTCACAAAATCTGCAGAGCCTTCTCCCACCCACACCAAGGACTCTTTCACTGCTGGACTCTAGAAAGAGGTTCCTCAGCCTCCGTAGCAGAACCTCCAGGTTCTGTAACAGCTTCTTCCCTCAGTCCATAAGGCTCTTGAACGCATCATAACAATTCCCTCAATTCCCCCCAAAACGGATTAACTCGCTGGAGTATAAGACAATATAACATACATCCATAAACGTGGATGCATATGCAAAAGTGCAATATGTTTATATGTACAGTAATCTGTTTATTTATATTTGCACCTTATTGCTCTTTTATCCTGCACTACAAACGAGCTAATGCAACGAACATGTAGTTCTTATCTGTACTGTAATGTTCAAATTTGAATGACAATAAAAATAAGTCTAAGTCTCTAAGTGTAAGTCTAAAATCATCACCTAATTGATGATCGGGGAATGGCACGGGAAGAACACACAAAAGTGTCATGATGGTAAATCTGTAAATGTGAGTCAAACAACTCGTCTCAGGGGAAATTATTTGTTTACTCCGCAGAACGGATCATTACATAGAAAAAAAAAAGTGCATGCAGCAAAAATGTCAATAGCAGTAGCAACAGCACCTGCAATAGTGCCTCGTTTTAAGATATTGCCACATTAAACTACACGCATACAATCAAATGCATTGCAACACCTCCAGGAAAATAGAAAGTGTGGAGAGAACTCCACTTTGCAGCAATATCGAGTTTCCACTCTTCTGTCTAGACTCTCTAGACCCAAAACTTTGTGACTCGGGGGCCGCATTGGGTTACAACAATTACAAGCCAAAAGTTTGGACACACACCTTCTCATTCAATGTGTTTTCTTCATTTGCATGACTATTTACATTGTAGATTGTCACCGAAGGCATCAAAACTATGAATGAACACATGTGGAGTTATGTACTTAACAAAAAATGCTTAAATAACTGAAAACATGTTTTATATCTAGTTTCTTCAAAATAGCGACCCTTTGCTCTGATTAATGCTTTGCACACTCTTGGCATTCTCTTGATGAGCTTCAAGAGGTAAAGAGGTGAAATGGTTTTCACTTCACAGGTGTCATAGTTTTAATGCTTTCAGTGACGATCTACAAGGTAAATAGTCTTGAAATTAAAGAAAATGAATTGAAATGAGAAGGTGTGTCCAAACTTTTGGCCTGTACTGTATATATATATATATATATATATATATATATATATATATATATATATATATATATATATATATATATATATATATATATATATAGAAGGTGTGGCGAAGTTGATAGAGTGGCCGTGCCAGCAATCGGAGGGTTGCTGGTTACTGGGGTTCAATCCCCACCTTCTACCATCCTAGTCACGTCCGTTGTGTCCTTGGGCAAGACACTTCACCCTTGCCCCCTGATGGCTGCTGGTTAGCGCCTTGCATGGCAGCTCCCGCCATCAGTGTGTGAATGTGTGTGTGAATGGGTGAATGTGGAAATACTGTCAAAAGCGCTTTGAGTACCTTGAAGGTAGAAAAGCGCTATACAAGTATAACCCATTTATCATTTATAATGTATCATATATAAATATATATATACATCTGCGATGAGGTGGCGACTTGTCCAGGGTGTACCCCGCCTTCCGCCCGATGCAGCTGAGATAGGCTCCAGCGACCCCCAGCGACCCCAAAAAGGGACAAGCGGTAGAAAATGGATGGATGGATGGATATATATACATATATATATATACACTGTATATATATATATATATATATATAAATATATATATATATATATGTATATATATATATATATATATATATAATATATATATATAATATATATATATATATATATATATATATATATATATATATATATATATATATATATATTATTCCTCGCACACAAATTGACTGAAAGAGTGCGCACTTGATGTAACGTTATCGATGGAAAAATGCATTTTTAGGCAATATAATTTGCCTGAGCGGCTAGGAGACACCGAGAGTAACAAGCAGTAGAAAATAGATTAGAAAAGGAAAGATTAAAAAATAAATAATAAATAAAACAAATATATATATATTATTCCGGGCGGATTTTGGACACTGGCAGGCCGTAGTTTGGGGACCACTGCTCTAGAATATGTTGGAATGTTTGTCTATAGTCACAGGGAGAACGTTTGAAGTCAGAGGTCACTGATCGCTGTTCTAGCTCATCCTAGCAGTGTGTGAAAGGCTTGAGCTCAGGGTGCTGTGCTAGTGCTTCAACATCAGACAAAAAAAATAAGCATATCTGCATGGACCTTCCATTGCACACTGGGCCACAGCCACGCGGGAACCAAACTGTTCTTTCCCCTATTCTAATCCCACAGAGTTGGAAGCAGAGAGTATCAAAAAAAAATTATCTTGGTAAAATGAAGAATGAATATTTAGAGGAAAACGATAAGACTTTGAAACCAACCCCTGATTGATTAATCATTGAAATCAGGCTTGTAAATGAATTCAGACCAGCCCACGAGTTTGGTTTGAAACTTGGCAGCAATTATTTAATTCTTAAAAACATCAGAGTGCTTCTTATATAGCGGATTATTGGCCAGAATTTTTACTATAAAAAGCGAATAGTTGGAGGAAAAACAGTTTGATACAACATAGCCTTGCATTGAAATAATAAAATAAGTGTGCAGCTGAGATAGGCTCCAGCACCCCCCGCAACCCCGTAAGGGACAAGCGGTAGAAAATGGATGGATGGATGGACAAAAAGTGAATCGCAAAGTGTGTGTCATGGTCCGCTGCCCTTATCATGTTTGTTTAGTTTTGGACTCCCTCAGTTCCTGTTTCGAGCACCCCTGGGTTTGTGTTTTAATTGCCATGACTGCAGATTGTTTTCACCTGCCTCTGATTAGTCTTCGGGATGCTCACCTGCTCCTGGGCACTAATCAGAGAGCTACTTATTCCCTGCTTTTCGCCACAGTCAGTCTGGCTTTCTTATTTGCTTCATGCAACACGTCATGCTGAGTATTCTTGATTCCTGATTTAAGCTTTGCCTTTTGTTTTCTTGTTCATATGCTTCGCTTTCCTTGTTCGCTATTCCGTTAGCTTCCCGTTCTATAGGCACGCTTGTTTTGTTTGTATCGCGCATGATTTATAGAAAATAAATAATTTCCTTACCCGCACCTTGCCTCCGGAGTTCCGTCTGCATCTTGGGTTAGCGATTCCACGCAGTAATATGTGACCCAATCGTGACAGAAGGATCACCAAGCGACCACAACGTGACAGTGCGTCCCCATATCATAGTTTCCACCAACTATAGCCCTTGGAATCTTTTTAAAAGATGTACCGTAAGTATTGGATGAAAACATAATTTGGTACTTTTATATGTATTGACGGAATTCCATGTATCATTTCATTTAAAATCAAGAGGTACCATATTTCGATACTTTAGTTGCACGCTACGTCACGTCCGGTTGCAGACTCGCACCGGTTCAAACAAGCACTTAAGCTGTACTCAGAGCGGGACTCGGTCAAACTGCCTCTAGTTAATATTGCAATTTTCCATTCGACAAAGCAAGCATGCCTGATTAAAAAAACGCTCAAACATACAGTCAGACTCCACTCTTCAAAATGAGCTAGCTTGATGCTAATTTATATTGACTTTGCCATATACATGGTACTGACTAGCATTAGCAATTTTACATTGCTATTTTTAACACCTCCAAAGTTGGTAATGAAAACTACAACTGAGATGCACGTTACATTCACACAGCTGGTGTGTAATAAATACAATACTTACAGTATCAACACTTCGTAGGGCGCAACAAAAGACTAGCCTGGTACATTTAGCTTAATGGAAAAGACTTCTACCTGGATGGGCAACACACTGTAGTCTCTACATTACTGCCGTTTAGCATCTTATAACTGCATGTGAAGTCTACCAATGTAATACTTGCAAAAGAGACGTTTAAGAAATCAGTTCATAACAACTGGACAACACAGTTATTATGCACCCACAATTAATAAATACAATGCGTGATCAATCTGCATATTAATGAAATTGTTTTTTGTGATTATCCTAAATTCCGGACTATAAGCCACTACTTTTTTCCTACGCTTTAAATCCTGCGACTTATACAACGATGCAGTTAATTTATGGATTTTTCATCACTGACAACATGCAAATAGTTTTCAAAAAACACAAGCAAATACACTAAAAAAGGTGTGTTATTGTTTGTGCTATGGTGCCATCTTTTGGACAAGTTTGCTTACTGCATCTGCTGCAGTGTTCTTCTGTTTAGAGCTTTGAACCGGAAGCACAAATACCGTTCCGTCTTGTAGGTCATCCATAGCGTTTCTACTCGAAAGGGTTCTTCATTCAACACTCAAAGCAACATTTGTAAGTTTTACAATATGACTAAAACAATTCTTACTTACTAAACCGTCCCATTTATGATGTCTGTAGGAGTGTTTTCTTGCATATTTGCACGTAATGTAATGAAGCTAGCGTCGTTAGCATTAGCTAATAAACTAACACTTTTACGAGCTAGTGTCTGTGTTAGTATTATTAACTATGATTATAACTATACTTGCGGTCACCAAGTTTTGAGCAAGTCAATGACTTTTAGTTCCGTAAAATATTAAAAAAAAAGGTTCTTGAATGACATTCCTACTACCAAATTGCATTTGTACCCAAACATTGGGGTATTTTCTCCAGCAAATGTTCTTTATCATGATTAATTGCGGGTTTAGCGTGTGATTAATCTGATTAAAAAAGTAATCATTTGACAGGCCTAATATTAACTTACAATGGCATTATTTTTTTGGTATTGTTTCAGTTTCAAAAATGTCTCAGTAAATTCACCAAACTGTCACTGTTATTGAGTTTGTTTAGCTGATTGGAGAGCTAGCTAACGCAGCTAGTGTGTCCATGACGATGACTCCTGTTTTATTTGATCAGCCGTTTTACTGCCGTGCAACTGTCACCGTTTGGAAACAATTCAGGTATGTAAATAAACATTTACAGAATATTTCTGTGTAAATAACACATTTCGCAACGTATATATCTGCGGCCTGTAGTCCGATGTGGCTAATAGATGGAAACCTTTTTTTCTTCTAAAGTTTAATAGTCAGGGAAATACAATAATCACATGAGTTAAGGCATTATTTCCGGCAGCCTTAATAAGATAAATTGTCTTTGAGTCAATGTGCACATCTCCCTTGCTTCCACTATTTTGAAAATAGTGTGAAATTGTAATGTTTTTCTTACATTTTTACAGGCAGTGCAAATCCACAATACAGTTCCAGGTTCCTCTTCTTTCTAATTCACTTAGTAGGTCACCCTACTATCACCATACCGCCCACACATGCATCCAAAGTAGAGACATAAGCCAGATCAGGATTTAAAAAAGTCCAAATCATTAACTGAACATAATGGTATCAGTTGGTGAAAATAGAGCTCGAGAAACATTCCCCCTACTGGATACGTCACTAATGGCACTTCAGTCCCCCCCCCCCAAGCTTTACACTGTGTGCAGCATGCGCCCACTGCCCAACATAACGTGTGCACACTTCACCCAAAATTACCTCATTGATCTACAAAAGCTGTTTAGAGTATGTTCATTTGCAAATTCTGTCTATTATGAAGGTGACATAACAGCTGTGTTCTTGATTGTTTGCTTTTAGAATATTTATAAAAAATGTGTTTTTGATTTTGGCTGCAATTGGCCTTTCATATGATATTTGACAACCTAAGACACAGGTGTCAAACTCAGTTTTGGCGGGCCACATAATTGTATGTGGCCGGCGAAAGCCTGGAAAAAATGGGTTTTAATAAAATACTTACACTATATTGCCAAAAGTATTTGGCCACCTGCCTTGACTCACATATGAACTTGAAGTGCCATCCCATTCCTAACCCATAGGGTTCAATATGATATTGGTCCACCTTTTGCAGCTATTACAGCTTCAACTCTTCTGGGAAGGCTGTCCACAAGGTTGCGGAGTGCGCTTATAGGAATTTTCGACCATTATTCCAAAAGCGCATTGGTGAGGTCACACACTGATGGTCGAGAAGGCCTGGCTCTCAGTTTCCGTTCTAATTCATCCCAAAGGTGTTCTATCGGGTTCAGGTCAGGACTTTGTGCAGGCCAGTCAAGTTCATCCACACAGGACTCTGTCATCCATGTGTTTATAGACCTTGCTTTGTGCACTGGTGCACAGTCATGTTGGAAGAGGAAGGGGCCCGCTCCAAACTGTTCGCACAAGGTTGGGAGCATGGAATTGTCCAAAATGTTTTGGTATCCTGGAGCATTCAAAGTTCCTTTCACTGGAACTAAGGGGCCAAGCCCAACTCCTGAAAAACAACCCCAAGCCATAATTCCTCCTCCACCAAATTTCACACTCGACACAATGCAGTCCGAAATGTACCGTCCGCCTGGCAACCTCCAAACCCAGACTCGTCCATCAGATTGCCAGATGGAAAAGCGTGATTCATCACTTCAGAAAACGCGTCTCCACTGCTCTAGAGTCCAGTGACAACGTGCTTTACACCACTGCATCCAACGCTTTGCACTTGGTGTTGTATGGCTTAGATACAGCTGCTCGGCCATGAAAACCCATTCCATGAAGCTCTCTGCGTACTGTACGTGGGGCTAATTGGAAGGTCACATGAAGTTTGGAGCTCTGTAGAAACTGACTCTGCAGAATGTCTTTGCACTATGCGCTTCAGCATCCACTAACCCCTCTTTGTTAGTGTACGTGGTGTACCACTTTGTGGCTGAGTTGCTGTTGTTCCCAAACTCTTCCATTTTCTTATAATAAAGCCAACAGTTGACTTTGGAATATTTAGGAGCGAGGACATTTCACGACTGGATTTGTTGCACAGGTGGCATCCTATGATAGCTCCATGCTGGAAATCACTGAGCTCCTGAGAGCGGCTGTCACGCCAAATTTCTTCCCCCTACAAATACCCCCCCCCCCCCATTTACTTCCAGGGTCATATCCTCTTACGTCATTTCCTCTTACTTACGTCATTTCCTCTTACGTCATTGACAGCGATCGAAATGAACCCTGAAGTAGTGTTGACCCGTGGAAAACGAATCAAAAATCGTTTAATTCTCCGTCCTGTACGGTAGTCAAATGTGCAATGAGTATTTGTTCACATACGCATTCCCAAAGTAACACGATTTATGGGAAACATGAGTGCTGACGTAAAAACAACGAATGAAACTCAAAAAATTTAAGTTCACATAAATGTCATTTTAATTTAGTTCACTTACACAGAGAACTAAGAAAAACTGAATTTAACGAATACATTTAGTTTTAATAAAGTTTGATAATGTTGATTGATAATTAATTAACTTATTGTACACTGTTATTCATTTCCGCATATGTCCACAAGTCAAATGTGCAGTCAGGAATATCCTCAAGTTAATTTTTCCGATTAATACTTGTCCGATTAATACAGACGTTTTGTTAACGCTATATTATAAAAAATGTAAAAAAAATTAAAAAAACAAGTATCCTTCCAGCGACGGGCAGTCAAAGCCGAAGTGCTATCGTAAGAGGAAATGACGTAAGAGGAAATTACCCCGGAAGTAAATGGGGGGGGGGTTGTAGGGGGAAGAAATTTGGTGTGACACGGCCCATTCTTTCACAAATGTTTGTACAAAAAGTCTCCATGCCTAAGTGCTTGATTTTATACACCTGTGGCCGGGCCAACTGATTAGGACACCTGATTCTCATCGTTTGGATGAGTGGCCAAATACTTTTGGCAATATAGTGTATTTTATTATTTATTTTATTACTAAATGCATTCGTTCTTTCAATTTTGACAGAAAAAAAAATATGCACATTTTAAACTTTAATATCATATGATCATGACAATTATATTATTATATACTGTGTTGCAAAATATTTTTGTGAGATAAAAACAAATACCGTATTTTTCGGACTATAAGTCGCTCCGGAGTATAAGTTGCACCGGCCGAAAATGCATAATAAAGAAGGAAATAAACATATATAAGTCACAATGTCGCATATAAGTCGCATTTTTGGGGGAAATAGACGTTTGAATGAATGAATGAATTATCTTTATTTGTCATTGTGCATGTACAGGTACAGGTCCAACGAAATTTAGGTTGCTTCCCTAAGGTGCTTTGCATTTAAAAAAAAAGAAGAAACCACACAATATACAGAAACAACACAATATACACAATATGCAATATACAATATGGCCTAAGACCACTCTAAGAGGCAATGTAAAAAAAAAAAACGAGACAATAAGAAGTATAAAGTGACTAGTAAACTGACTAGAGAGGAGTAATGCTGGTTCCCAGTGTGCTGAGGGGGTGGGAGTCAGCATTTCCTACCTCTTATGCTGTGCAGGCTTTTTATTGTGCATTAAATATGTAAATAAATATGGTAAATATTGTCCAGTTGGCGTGTAATCGCTGATTGCACAGTCCCGGATCGTGAAAGTCCATTTAAAATAAATAAAGAATAGTGAACAACAGGCTGAATAAGTGTACGTTATATGACGCATAAATAACCAACTGAGAACGTGCCTGGTATGTTAACGTAACATATTATGGTAAGAGTCATTCAAATAACTATAACATATAGAACATGCTATACGTTTACCAAACAATCTGTCACTCCTAATCGCTAAATCCCATGAAATCTTATACGTCTAGTCTCTTACGTGAATGAGCGAAATAATATTATTTGATATTTTACAGTAATGTGTTAATAATTTCACACATAAGTCGCTCCTGAGTATAAGTCGCACCCCCGGCCAAACTATAAAAAAAACTGCGACTTATAGTCCGAAAAATACTGTAGTTAAATATCTGCTTGTCACCTTTATGAGTTTAAAGCAAGTTATACATAAAAAAATCTAATAATCAAATGCATATGCGTTTCGATTAATCATGATTAATCACAGGTTATTACCCACATGCAAAATGTAAATACATTTTAAAAAGTGGCCCTCTGAAAGTAGCCATTACTGCGATGTGGCCCTCCATGAAAATGAGTTTGACACCCCTGACCCAAGACAACATGCACGTCACGGCCCTCAATAAAAACCGTGTGATACCTTGTCTTATAGTATCGTAACCTTTATTTGCTGTTTGGCACAATGTTTTCTAATATGAGCTCCACTTGACCTGCAGCACTGTTATCTTAACCTTCCCCCATCTTGGCTCTTTGCTTGGCCGTGATGATATTTGACTTTCATGCCCCGTCACCCTCACTGCTCTTTCTGCCACAGTCCATGTTATGCACTGTCGCCTTCGACACAGATGTCTCATGCATCTTAGCAGCAGCAGCCCTGGCACATATGCACCGTGCACACCTGCATTACCTGCAATCTGCTGCTCGACTGCATCATCAGGTCCAGCGCATGGTGAGCCATGTTTTAAGTGTCACTTCATGGCTCCCTCTTGTCTCGTTGTGTCTCTTAATGTGTAAACTTGAACTGCCAGGGTGCACTGGGACATTTTGATATGTCCTCCACACACCTGTCTATACAACGACTGACTATTGAGTTAGGCTTAATCTAGCGGAGAACAATTGGGACACGCAACAAAAGTTGACCTTCAGCTTCCTCGTGGGATCTAGTAAAGTGCAGAATGAAACGGCGGTCATCATATTATATTAAATGATTAAGCACAGGTCCGTTCCCCGGCACACGTGTACTATACTTATCTGTCCCACTCACGTTTCAATGAAATCACCTTGAGAAGTGCAATTTCAGTTAATGCATTATGCTCGGAAAGACCTCCTGCAAGCTCATTTCGTTATTTGTAAGGATAGAGCTGAAGTCCAATGCACAATTTGTCATTTGGTGATTTGTTTTTAGGAAAAATACACATCTGAAGTCAGAAAAAATACAAAGGCCAAACTGTTGTGATAAATAACCTTCATAATCCTCCTGAGAACCATTGCCCTCTGCAGTAAACTCTTGTTTTTGGTCTATTTCTTTTGGAGTACCTCAATTTACAAGCTTAATCAGTTCTGTGACATAGCTCTCAAATCAAAACTCTTCTATCTCAAATAATCTCCTTTTTTTTTGTTTATTTTTTTCTAGAGATGTCGATAAATGCTTTAAAATGTAATATGGGAAATTATCGGTATCGTTTTTTTTATTATCGGTATCGTTTTTTTATTTTTTTATTTTTTTATTAAATCAACATAAAAAACACAAAGTACACTTACAATTAGTGCACCAACCCAAAAAACCTGCCACCCTCATTTACACTCATTCACACTCATTCACACAAAAGGGTTGTTTCTTTCGGTTATTAATATTCCGGTTCCTACATTGTATATCAATATATATCAATACAGTCTGCAAGGGATACAGTCCGTAAGCACACATGATTGTGTGTGCTGCTGGTCCACTAATAGTACTAACCTTTAACAGTTAATTTTACTCATTTTCATTAATTACTAGTTTCTATGTAACTGTTTTTATATTGTTTTACTTTCTCTTTTATTCAAGAAAATGTTTTTAATGTATTTATCTTATTTTATTTATTTATTTTTAAAAAGGACCTTATCTTCACCATACCTGGTTGTCAAACTTAGGCATAATAATGTGTTAATTCCACGACTGTATGTATCGGTATCGGTTGATATCGGTATTGGTAATTAAGAGTTGGACAATATCGGAATACATCCCCACCTTCTACCATCCTAGTCACGTCCGTTGTGTCCTTGGGCAAGACACTTCACCCTTGCTCCTGATGGCTGCTGGTTAGCGCCTTGCATGGCAGCTCCCTCCATCAGTGTGTGAATGTGTGTGTGAATGGATGAATGTGGAAATACTGTCAAAGCGCTTTGAGTACCTTGAAGGTAGAAAAGCGCTATACAAGTATAACCCATTTATCATTTATTTATAATATCGGATATCGGCAAAAAGCCATTATCGGACATTCCTAGTTTTTTCCCAAGATGACGCCGCTGTGGTGGCTGGTGGTGGCAGGAGCTCTGTGCTCTTGTGTCATCCTTTTGTGTTCCCTCTTGTTTTCATGTGTGGGTTTTTTTTTTTGCCTTTTGGTTCAGGACCCTTTGGGGCTGTGCGACAAGGGGTGGCACTGTCGTGACTTTTGCGGAGCTTTTTTGTGGGCTTCTGGGTCTGCCTCCCGGGAGCCTTTTGGCCGTGGAGACCAGCTGCTGGGTCTCTGCCACACCAGAGTCAGTTTGGAGAGACTGGTGGAGATGCGGATGAAGAGACAGGGCTGCGGAGCTGGCTTTGAGCGCCGGGACGGACGGGCTTCGTGTATCGGACGCCTCGGTTTCTTTAGACGCATCCTCGCTCACCCATGCGGACTGGACACTGGCCGAGAGTTGGGGGGCGGCTGAGGGTTGAGTCGGCTCTCTTGGTTGCTTTGTTGGGTCTGCTCTTGTCTCTGGCCATGCCCCTCCACCCCCCAGCAGACGATGCCGTGGAACACCACAGAGCCCACCACAGTGTGTGTGGGTGTTCAAATTATGTTTTTGTTTGGTTGCTTGTCTATGAATGGTGCAATCATGTGTGCACAATGTATATCATTGGTGGATTTTTGTTTTTTTTTGTTGTTGTTTTACTTTTGTGGCTGTGTGTAGAAGTGGCACTGCTGGAGTGGCAGCTGGTTGCATCAGCTCTGCTCTTTTAATGTCCTTTGTGTTCTTTGATGTTTCCCTCTTACACACGTTTATGTGTGCTATGGCTATGAGGTTTTTTCTTCTTCCTTGGCCCAGGCTTAGACTGAATATTCTTTTCTTCTCACCTCCCCAGCTTTTACCTGTTCCTCACCTTTTTTTGTAAGGGGTGCCGGAAGTTGGCAGACCCGTCAGCGATCCTGTTCTGTCTCCCTGAAATGTTTGTCTGCTCTTGAATGGGATTGTGCTGAAAATCTTTAATTTCCATTTTTTGATTTATAAAGTACTTCAGATTCAGATTCAGATTCCATTGAAATGATTGAAATCAATTTCATTGGTGCTTGTCCTCGCCAACACACCACATTTTTCACATGTGGCATGGCTTTTAAAATGAAAACAAAACGTTTTGATCAATATTGTATAAAGCAATACAATAGATTGTAGTACAAACACCTACAACATTTTTATGAAGTAATATTTGAATAATGTACAGCATTTACCTTGTAGTGCGGCCTTCTACGGTATCTCCTTCCAGCTCCTTCTCAGTCAAACACTCCTTCAGTAGCTTTTCCCTATTTTTGTGAATAAATGTCCGCAGTTCGGATATCATTGAACACATTTCATCTGGGATTAGGCTCACTCCACTTAAGTAGGGTGCAGACTACTGTAGCAGTTTTTGCTCAAATTGCTTCACCAGGATGGCGACAAGCCTATTTTTTTATCTTTTTTTTATTTAATTAATATCATCCACCTTTTTCTTAGCACTGTCCTTTACACTCACTTTTTTCCTTCACATGGTTGGAAAACAAGGTTATGTCGACCTCTACCTATGAGCTAATGCCAGTAAATAAGACATCTCACAATGGCATTTGTGTTAGAATAATTATGTATATATTATCACACTAACTTTAGTATGCTTAAAGTCCATTGCTTTAGTTATTAGCTATTGTGCTCAAGTTAGACTTTTCTAATCTATGCAAGGAAAAAAGTTCTTGTCTGAGGGGTGGCCTCAGCCACAGATGTTATCTTTGTTTTAGCCCGCTAACAGCCAAGGACTTCAACGACGTCAACGAAGACAAGATGACAACACGCAGACGAAGTGGGGACAAGGCGAAATCACAAGGCCCCAGCACATTCCGTCACGTACTGTGCGTCCTGGACCTGCTTTTCATAATATATGTGACCACTCCTTTTAGTGATGTTTACTATGGAACTCTGAAGAAATAGAGGGACGCGGGAGCTGAACCTTAGAGCGTAGGGCGAGACTGTGACTAAGTGTGCAGCTCCATGCGTTCTCCTCATGAGCTAAATTGAATTCTGTCTCTGCATGATTCCTTGCTTCTTGTCTGATTAATAGATGTCATCAGTGTTTGAACCTGACAATTTGCTACTGCAACGAATGACAGTGATGCTTGTAACAAATGTTGTGCTTGTAACTTAAAGCATAACAATTAGCTAAGAGACAGCTCTTATCTCAAAATACTCTTGAGGGCACTCTTAAGTTGGGGTACCGTAATGGCAAATTTCCCCAGAAAATCAAGTCCCCGTCAGCGCGTTTTCATACGCGCTGACACCTCATAAGTGTTAGGAAATAATGTAAATGTATGTTTTAAAGGGGCTGTTTGCAGCATTTACACAGCGGCCTAGAGGGCGCTAAATGTTACGGCTTCTCGTACTTAATGACGTGACTGCGTACGTACGTAACGCATGCACGCTTTGGGTGTTTTTAGATAATGATAGTGAATTGGATAGTTAGTGCCAGCCAAGTTATGAATAGTTAAGTTAAAGTACCAATGATTGTCACACTCTAGGTGTGACGAAATTATTCTCTGCATTTGACCCATCACCCTTGATCACCCCCTGGGAGGTGAGGGGATCAGTGGGCAGCAGCGGTGGCCGCGCCCGGGAATCATTTTTAATGATTTAACCCCCAATTCCAACCCTTGATGCTGAGTGCCAAGCAGGGAGGTAATGGGTCCCATTTTTATAGTCTTTGGTATGACTCGGTTTGAACTCACAACCTACCGATGTCAGGGCGGACACTCTAACCACTAGGCCACTGAGTAGGTGCAATGTTAGCAGACACACCCACTAATAGTATACGCTATTTCAGACCTGGGCAAATTAAGGCCCGAGAGCCGCATGTGGCCCGTTAAGCTTTTCAGTCCGGCCCGCCGGACATTCCCAAATATTTTTTTTAGATCTTTGAGATCAAAACTGTAGCTGCCATTATGATGTGCAGTGATGTTTTCGAATGACCGGAAGTCTTGAACTATACAAAGTATTTCAATGGGTGGAATCTGCGCTTTTGCATGACATACTAGTTACTATGGTCATCTAAGTCACAGCAGCTCAGACGAGGCACCAAGCAGTGTGGGTGGGGAGCGTTCCACAGAGTGTTTCAGAGCGGCCAGCAAGGGGTGTGACTAGTAAAGAGGAGCGACGTTCACATTTTGTCAATATTCAGTGTTTTATTGTTCACAGTTAATATCGGAAATCCCACATTATTGTCATGTACTTTCTGGGTGTCTCCGTTCAGTAGAAAATGTAAAATTCCTTTCCGTTTTTTAAGGTGGTCTGTCATAACGTTTTTAGCATTCAATCATTATTCAATTATTGTGAGTTTTTGTATTAGGACCCAAACACAACCATATTGTACACAGCTTATATATGTGTCTGTGTGTGTGTGTGTGTGTGTGTGTGTGTGTGTGTGTGTGTGTGTGTGTGTGTGTGTGTGTGTGTGTGTGTTTATATATATATATATATATTATATATATATATATATATATATATATATATATATATATATATATATATATATATGTATATATACATATAGTCAAGATTTCTGTGGTTTATCCGTTATATCAATCAATCAATGTTTATTTATATAGCCCTAAATCACAAAAGTCTCAAAGTGCTCTCAATACCGGGGTAGAGCGGAATATACGTTAGGTCAGGAAAAAACACAGAGCCTGTTTCGCAGGTTTCCCTGCTCGTCAGGGGATTTTAACTAAACAAAGGGGATGAAATAGCCTCTGTGTTTTTTCCTGACCTAACATATGTATATACACACTACCGTTCAAAAGTATGGGGTCACATTGAAATGTCCTTATTTTTTAAGGAAAAGCACTGTACTTTTCAATGAAGACAACTTTAAACTAGTCTTAACTTTAATGAAATACACTCTATACATTGCCTAATGTGGTAAATGACTATTCTAGCTGCAAATGTCTGGTTTTTGGCGCAATATCTACATAGGTGTATAGAGGCCCATTCCAGCAACTATCACTCAGTGTTCTAATGGTACAATGTGTTTGCTCATTGCTCTGAAGGCTAATTGATGATTAGAAAACCCCTGTGAAATCATGTTCACACATCTGAAAACAGTTTAGCTCGTTACAGAAGCTACAAAACTGACCTTCCTTTGAGCAGATTGAGTTTCTGGAGCATCACATTTGTGGGTCAATTAAACGCTCAAAATGGCCAGAAAAGAGAACTTTCATCTTAAACTCGACAGTCTATTCTTGTTGTTAGAAATGAAGGCTATTCCACAAAATTGTTTGGGTGACCCCAAACTTTTGAACGGTAGTGTATATACATAGATAAATAGAGAAACTAGGCCCCGAGACACAATTTTTCTCTAATGTGGCCCCCCGAATCAAAAATAATTGCCCAGGCTGCGCTATTTTATAGACTGCACATGCTGTTTAGCGCCCGGTATTTGTATCTTACTAGATCAGGCTTTTAATCAGTAGTCACCTCAGTGAGCATTTAAATCAGGGGTGTCCAAACTTTTTCCACTGAGGGCCGCACACTGAAAAATCAAAGCAAGGCGGGGGCCATTTTGATATTTTTTTATTTAAAAACCAATACAATATATGTATAAAAAATATACATTTAGGCCTCCACTCAGGCTTGATCCCAGGGACTCCAAAGGGTTTTGGTAAAAAATATACTATAAATGTGTCATTATTCAGTATTATTATTTTTATTATTATTCAAGTTTTAAATCCCTAGATCAACATTAGGTCTATCTGTCAACATAACGTTTTTAAAGATTTAAGTCATATGCTCTTTTCGTCAAAGAAAACCCTGTTTTTTTATAGATAAACCCAATAAAATTGTTAAGTGGAATATTTGAGATTATATAATAATTGGAGCCTTAAAAAGGTCAATAACTCATAACACCATTGATTTTAATTCATTATTATTTTTGAGCGATGACACTTAAAAACAAATCACACTAAAATTATTGGGGAATCAAAAGGGTCCTACTCATTAAAATGTTAAAAAATAGATTATATTTTTTTTTTACTGTTTACTTTAACACAATAATCTCGAGATCAACTTCAGATCTATCCGTCAATTGTAAGTGTTATTGTTGTTAATGTTTTTTGTTTGTTCGTTTTAGGCCCTTCTTTAACAAAAAAAAACAGCTCAATTTTTTATATGGCAAACACAAAATATGCAACATTTTCCCCAAAAAATATCTCAAAGAGCAATATTTAATGTGACGTAATTGGAGCCTTGGATAGGTCAATAATTCATAATTACATTGATGTTGATTCATTATTATTTTTTAAAGAAAGAAACAGCCTGCATGGCAGCTTTGTGTTATTAGAGTAAACATTGCAACATTTTCTTGTTACATTTCAAATGTTTGGTCTTTCATACCACTTTTTATGTTTTTTATTTTGTTAATCATATTTTTAAATGGGCCGTGGGGCCGTTAAAATATGACCTGCGGGCCGCAAATGAAATGGCCCCCGGGCCGCACTTTGGACACCCCTGATTTAAATAAAACGTAATGTGCTTTTTCCTTGGCTTTTGCGTTTTTTTTTTTATGTGATGCCACAACTAAAGGTAATGGCTTAAAGGAAAAATGTGATGATAAACAGTCAGGTGTGTCTGTTTTAAAATGTTGAGCAAGATAAGCACAATATACTAATTTGAGACTTGCATCCAAAGCCACGCAGTAGTTTAAAATTTGAGTGACTACACTTTTTGTTCAAATGCTTTACGTAAAAAAACCTTTTTGAGGAAGTTACTAGGGTTTTTTCGATGGCAACAATCTGCCCTTGAAACAATTTCCATGACTTTCTTTAGGAAAATTGAATATAAACATGGAACAAATCAAATGGGATTGGTTCAGCCTTAGAGGTTCCGGTCCTATCACGAAAGAAGAAAAATAGCTTCCTCAGAGGAGTCCCCATTACATGCTAAATAATTTCTGTGAAATGAACTCTGTAAAGTAACATAAAGCAAAACCGAGGCAGTTTTGTGGCACATTCCAAAGGGTTTATGGAGCATCAAATGGCAGTGGGCAGGTTGTCCTAGGCTTCAAGGATTATTAGGTGAATTTGTATTGTCAGGGACATGCCGCACTCTGCCTGTTATAAATGGTGTGTTTTTGCTCTCGGCCAAATCCTATCAATCTAACACTTTAGGGTATCATCAGTACTTTAGACCTTGGCATGCTCGGCAACACAAATGAATTAAATGTCTTTCCCACAGGATTCATGATAATAACACCGTTTTTGTTTTTTTTCCCACTGTGCACCATCTATTTTATGTTAATTATGTATATGGAATTGTCTCTGTACAGTGGGCTATTGAATAACACATGTAATTTTGCAGGCTAGACCACAAATTGCGAACTGTCTTAATATATACAGGCTTCCTATGCGGGGTGTTTGGAGCAGCCAGTGTTTATTGCTGGAGAAGCCGTTTGCGGTTGGATCTCAAAATAAACATTTCCTTGAAATGTAAAGAGGACATGCACAAAGAATACAAAATTGTTTCCCTGCTTCCGTCCTCCTGCTGAGGAGCATGTATGCATCCTGGATTCAATGTGGGCTACTGATGTGGCTGTCGTAATTTGCTATGATGTCACATTATTTGCTTTTGTGGAAATGTACAAAAATCTACAGTATCTTTAGGGAGTAAGAACGACTACATTATCACTAGCCATTTGCATCGAGAGTAAATACATGAGGGGTAGACCAGTGTTTTTCAACCTTTTCTGAGGTGAGGCACATTCATTGAAAAAATCCAGAGACACACCACCAGCAGAAACATAAAGAAATTAAACTCAGCAGCCGATATTGACAGTAAAAAGTTGTTCTCGCAATTGTTGGATATGATTCAACCATGACCAGCATGCATCACTATAGCTCTTGTCTCAAAGTAGGTGTGCTGTCACGACCTGTCACATCACGCCCTGACTTATTTGAGGTTTTTGGTGTTTTCTTGTGTGTAGTGTTTTAGTTCTTGTCTTGCACTCCTATGTTGGTGTTGATTTGTCATGTTATGTACGGAAGTACTTTGTGGACGCCGTCTGCTCCACACGCTGTAAGTCTTTGCTGTTGTCCTGCATTCTGTTTTTGTTTACTTTGCAGCCAGTTCAGTTTTAGTTTAGCCTCAATGCCTTTTGTTATTTTTAGGTTGAGTATTAGATATCGTTTTACCTGCACACTGCCTACCGCTGTTGTCTGCATATTGTGATCACGACAAACCATGTTCCCGACATCTACAAAGCAATTAGCTACCTGTTGCCACCTACTGATATGGAAGAGTATTACACGGTTACTCTGCCGAGCTCTAACCAGCACAGACACTCAACAACGGCACATTTGCGGATTATAATTACTCGTTTGCCAAAAATATTTTTCACCCAATTAGGTGAAATTACATAATCTCCCACGGCACACCAGACAATATCTCACGGTACACTAGTGTGCCGCGGCACAGTGGGTTAGACCATGACTCTTTTGATCTGTGTTGGCCCTGCGATTAGGTGGAGACATGTCCAGAGTGTACCCCGCCTTCCGCCCAAATGCAGCTGGGATAGGGTCCAGCATCCTCCGTGACCCCGAGAGGGACAAGCGGAAGAAAATGGATGGATGGATGTATGTAATTAATATAGTGTCCAGAAGAAGGATCGATCCAAGATAAGAACAATATTGATCATCAAACAGAGCTCATGGACAAAACCGACCCATAAGCTAACTTAACCATAATTCTTTAATTCACGGTGTCATAAAATAAAAAAGTACAAACTCTTAGATGACACAACTACCGTATTTTCGGACTGCAAGGCGCACTTAAAATCTTTATTAATGTTTTTTGAAAACTCGACAGTGCGCCTTATAACCCGGTGCGCCTAATGTAAGGAATGAGTTTGGTTGAGCTTACTCACCTCAAAGCAATTTTATGTGGTACATGGTGTAATGATAAGTGTGACCAGTAGATGGCAGTCAAACATAAGAGATAAGTGTAGGCTGCACCGTTTGATGTACTTCAACATACGAGTATTATTATGGTGTGTGTGCAAGGTAAGACATATTATTATTTTTTCGCAATACTGTGCAAAAACAACTTTTCTTACCTTCTCGTACCTGCTGATCTGTATTTGAGATCTGCATAAATCCTGAAAAAATTGCTAGCGTCAGCCTTTGTAGTCCGTGCCGACACTTTAGTCGATAAGCTTCTTCTTTTTGTTATGTGGCATTCATCCTCCACTGTTGCCATTTCTAATATAAAGTAGTGTAAAGTTCTTACTTATATCTGTCAGTTAACTCGCCATGAAAGTGCTAAAACATACCGGTGTAGTGAGTTTACATAATTCACCCAAGGAACTTTAGTTATTAGAGTTACGGCCGGACGGTTTTTCACGGAACACATTTCAGGTGTTGTTTCCAGATGAGGAGATGCTGCTATGTTTTTGATTTAAGTAAAGTCTGAATGTCATTAAAACAGTTAGCTCCATCTTTTGACACTTCTTCCACACCCGTCCTTGCACGCTACACCGCTAAAACAAAGATGACGGGGAGAAGACGCTGCCGAAGGTGAGCCACGTAAATAAGACCGCCCACAAAACGGTGCATCCGGAAGCGACTGTCAGAAAGGGGCTTGAAGACATACTTGCCAACTTTGAGACCTCCGAATTCGGGAGATGGGAGGGAGTGAGGTGGGGGGGCAGGGTTGAGGTGGGCAGGGTTGGGGGGGCGGGGTTTGGTGGTAGCAGGGGTGTATATTGTAGCCCGGAAGAGTTAGGGCTGCAAGGGGTTCTGGGTATTTGTTCTGTTGTGTTTATGTTGTGTTACGGTGCGGATGTTCTCCCGAAATGTGTTTGTCATTCTTGTTTGGTGTGGGTTCACAGTGTGGAGCATATTTGTAACAGTGTTACAGTTGTTTATACGGCTACTCTTAGTGTGACCTGTATAGCTGTTGATCAAGTATGTCTTGCAGTCACTTACGTGTGTCTTCAGAAGCCGCATACAACATGTGACTGGGCCGGCACGCTGTTTGTATGGAGAAAAGCGGACGCGACGACAGGTTGTAGAGGACGCTAAAGGCAGTGCCATCACGGCACGCCCTCAATATTGTTGTCCGGGTGAAAATCGGGAGAAATTCGGGAGAATGGTTGCCCCGGGAGATTTTCGGAAGGGGCACTGAAATTCGGGAGTCTCCCGGAAAAATTGGGTGGGTTGGCAAGTATGCTTGAAGATGATCTGTAAAACATAATCTATGCAACATTTTGACCAAAGAACCACCATTACATGTTATGTAGACCACAAGGAAGTGTTTTACATTTAGAATAAAATAATAACAATATGACTCCTTTAATGCGCCCCATAATCCAGGCGCGCCATATATGAAAAAAGATCAAAAATAGACCATTCATCGGCAGTGCGCCTTATAATCCGGTGTGCCCTATGGTCCGGAAAATACGGTACTATTACTTCATGAAAAGTTGCAAGCAACATTTAACAATTACACGTAACTTCAATAACAAGGTATACTGGGAGGCCAGAAGCATGAGTTGCCTACGGACTACCCAGTGTACTTTGCATTTGTAAATACAGTTTCCTAATTTTTTGTATCATAGGGCACACCGGATTATAAAGCGCATTAAAGGGGTCATATTATGATTTTTTGTTCTACATTTAAAACTCTATCTTGTCTTGTCTTGTCCTATCTTAACTACATAACATGCAATGGTGGTTCTTTGTCAAAATGTTGCATAGATGATGTTTTACATATCATCTTCAAGCCGCTTTCTGACAGTCGCTTCAGGATGCCCCGTTTTGTGGGCGGTCTTTTTTTACATGGTTCACCTTCGACAGCGTCTTCTCCCCGTCATCTTTGTTGTAGCGGTGTAGCGTGCAAGGACGGGAGTGGAATAAATGTCAAAAGATGGAGCTAACTGTTTTAATGACATTCAGACTTTACTTAAATCAATAACGGAGCAGCATCTCCTCATCCGTGGCTCACTAATGTGTCCTGTGAAAAACCATCCGGCCAGAACTGTCTAATAACTAAAGTTCCATGGATTAATTATGTAAACCCACTACACCGGTAGTTTTTAGCCCTTCCATAGCAAGTCTACTAAAAGATATAAGTTAGAACTTTACGCTACTTTATATTGGAAATGGCAACAGCGAAGGATGAATGCCCCATGACAAGAAGATAGAGAAAAATTAGAATCTTATACTACAATAGCGGACTCGCGCACATTTTCAAGACTTATGCAGATTCCAAATACAGATCAGCACGTACCAGAAGTTAAGAAAAGAAAAAAATTTGCAAAGTATTGCAAAACAAAACGCCAGATATTGTCTGCTAAAAGGTGCCATTTTGCGGTCCTTATACACACACCATAATAATACTTGTATGTTGAAGCACAGCTAGCTGACTCATAGCTTACCAAAGTCGTAGTAAAACATTTTGACAAATTTTTGAGCGCCGTGTGTAATGTTCTATATTCCCAATGGAATATTTAAACTTTTGGTGTTGTTTACTGGCGTCATCTTGCAGTCTACACGCATCTCTTATGTGTGACTGCCATTTACTGGTCACACTTGTCGTTACACCATGTACCAAATATAATAGCTTTGAGGTCGGTAAGCACGGCTAGAATTATTCCGTACATTAGGGGCACCGAGTTGTAAGTTGTCAATTTTTGAGAAAATGGAAGGATTTTAAGTGTGCCTTGTAGTCTGAACAATATGGTTTAGTTAGGCGTCCCAATACAACTCTTTTCACTTCCAATTGTAACACCAACCTTGCGTATTGGCCGATACTAAGACTTAGACTTAGAACAACTTTAATGATCCACAAGGGAAATTGTTATACACGGTAACTAAGTTACAAGGGATGGAACAACAATAATTTAAGGCTCACAAGGTCACAAAAAGAGGGCAAAAACAAGTAAAAAGTAGACCAAAAAAAATACAGTCATTTGTTTTTGGCATCACCTAATGATCACAATAATGTAAGAACGGGGTTTCTCAAACTGTGGTACCACCAAAACACGTGTACCACTAGTGGCTTCATCTAGTGGTACGCCAAAGAATCACTTAAATACTGTAATGACGTGACTTGAGCCGTTATCAAAGGTTTATCAGCCATCAATGGAAGTCCTTACAGTCCGACTACTGTAGGCCGTAGTCGACGCAAACAAACAAACAAAAAATTAAGACACAGTGTGAGAAAGGTTTCTCTTCACTTGTTGTTGTAAAATCAAAGTACAGAAACAAGGTGGATGCTGAGCCAAACCTCCATTGACCTTAAAGGCCTACTGAAATGATTTTTTTTTATTTAAACGGGAATAGCAGATCCATTCTATGTGTCATACAATGATCATTTCGCGATATTGCCATATTTTTGCTGAAAGGATTTAGTAGAGAAAATCGACGATAAAGTTCGCAACTTTTGCTCGCTGATAAAAAAAAGCCTTGCCTGTACCGGAAGTATCGTGACGTCACAGGAGCTAGTATTCCTCACAATTCCCCGTTGTTTACAGTGGAGCGAGAGATTCGGAGCGACAAAGCGACGATTACCCCATTAATTTGAGCGAGGATGAAAGATTCGTAGATGAGGAACGTTACAGTGAAGGACTAAAGAGGCAGTGATGGACGTATCTTTTTTCGCTCTGACCGTAACTTAGGTACAAGCTGGCTCATTGGATTCCACACTCTCTCCTTTTTCTATTGTGGATCACGGATTTGTATTTTAAACCACCTCGGATACTATATCCTCTTGAAAATGAGAGTCGAGCACGCGAAATGGACATTTAAAGTGACTTATCTCCACGACAATACATCGGTGACACACTTAGCTACTGAGCTAACGTGATAGCATCGTTCACAAATGAAGATAGAAACAAAATAAATAAACCCCTGACTGGAAGGATAGACAGAAGATCAACAATACTATTAAACCATGTACATGTAACTACACGGTTAAAAATTCTCAGCCTGGTAAGGCTTAACAATGCTGTTGCTAACGACGCTAAGGCTAATTTAGCAACTTAGCAACCGGACCTCACAGAACTATGATAAAAACATTAGCGCTCCACCTACGCCAGCCAGCCCTCATCTTCCCATCAACAGCCGTGCTCACCTGCGTTCCAGCGATCGACGGCGCGACGAAGGACTTCATCCGTGGGTTTGGCGGCAAGCATCGGCTAGGCGTAGTAAGTAGTCCTTGTTGTGTTGAAGTAAGTATTGTACTTAGCCGCTAATACACCGATCGATCCCACCTACAACGTTCTTCTTTGCAGCCTCCATTGTTCATTAAACACATTGCAAAAGATTCATAACACAGATGTCCAGAATACTGTGGAATTTTGTCGAAGAAAACAAGAGGTTTTTGTATCGGGTCGATGGGGTACAACCACTTCCGTGGATTTTGTGACGTCACGCGCATAAATCATATCCAAAGGAGTTTTTCAACCGGAAGTGTGGCGGGAATTTTAAAATTGCATTTTATAAGTTAACCCGGCCGTATTGGCATGTGTTTCAATGTTAAGATTTCATCATTGATATATAAACTATCAGACTGCGTGGTCGGTAGTAGTGGGTTTCAGTAGGCCTTTAAACATTGCAGGATTTTGTTCACAGAGGCATGCACACCCATCACATTAGGCTCATTTAAAGGGAAACTACACTTTTTTGGGGGGGAATTTTGCCTATTATTCACAATCATTATGAGAGACAAGAAGACAAAATGTTTTTGTTTTATTTTTCGTTTTCTAACATATAAAAATCAGATGGTATAGGTGTCTAGCAATGCAACTAAGGGGAGCAATTAATTCTATGTCTAAATCACTTTATAAAATGCATTCAAAAACCGTCAACAATACTTCATTTGCGTTCCGTAACTCATATAATAACCAAGCTATAACGACATTGTTATTGTAAAAGTGAACATTGACCAACTCTTTTTCTAGCATAGTAACACATCGGTGTGGTTCGGTATTAGCTAACTACGACAGGAGACAAGCTAATTCGACATGAATGGATTGCTTACCCAACATCAACAGGAAAATGTCCTCGGCCAGCTGGACCTGACGAGTGAGTCACTTCAATATCGATCATGATACATGTACAGTATATACACTGTCTGGCTAGCTCAGCTGTGTACAAATAAAACAAGAAATGTGGGCTAACACTTTACAGATACTGTAATATGATTGTTCATGTTTTTCTGTCAGTACAATTTGGTGTCGTATCGCACTGTTGTGCATTACAAACCCAAAAGCCTTCCGTGTCGTAGTAGAAGCTAGCTTATCTCTCGCCATATTTAGCTTTTACGGCTAATACTGAAACACGTTGATGTGTGACTATGATTGAAAAAGAGTTCCTCGATGTTCGCTCTTACAATAAAAATGTTGTATTCTTGACGGTTTTCAAATGCATTTTGAAGTGATTTAGAAGTAGAATTGATTGCTCCCATTAGCTGCATTGCTGCCCACCTACAACGAGCTGTTTGTTAAATGTTAGAAAACGAAAAAAACTAAAGCCTTTTGTGTTCTTGTCTCTCATAATGACTATGAATGATAGGCAAAATTCCCCAAAAAAGTGCAGTCCCTTTTAAAATATCTTGGGCTATCGATTTGTAAATATATATATATATATATATATATATATATATATATATATATATATATATATATATATATATATATATATATATATATATATATATATATATATATATATATATATATATATATGTATATACACACTACCGTTCAAAAGTTTGGGGTCACATTGAAATGTCCTTATTTTTGAAGGAAAAGCACTGTACTGTTCAATGAAGATAACTTTAAACTAGTCTTAACTTTAAAGAAATACACTCTATACATTGCTAATGTGGTAAATGACTATTCTAGCTGCAAATGTCTGGTTTTTGGTGCAATATCTACATAGGTGTATAGAGGCCCATTTCCAGCAACTATCACTCCAGTGTTCTAATGGTACAATGTGTTTGCTCATTGGCTCAGAAGGCTAATTGATGATTAGAAAACCCTTGTGCAGTCATGTTCACACATCTGAAAACAGTTTAGCTCGTTACAGAAGCTACAAAACTGACCTTCCTTTGAGCAGATTGAGTTTCTGGAGCATCACATTTGTGGGGTCAATTAAATGCTCAAAATGGCCAGAAAAAGAGAACTTTCATCTGAAACTCGACAGTCTATTCTTGTTCTTAGAAATTAAGGCTATTCCACAAACTGTTTGGGTGACCCCAAACTTTTGAACGGTAGTATATATATATATATATATATATATATATATATATATATATATATATATATATATATATATATATATATATATATACTTCTGAGTACTGTAATAATCAGATCAAATTTAGGTGAAATGTAATAAAACACAGCACCCATAAATATGCTAAAAAGATAATTTCATTGGCCACTGCCCTTTATATAGGCCTGAACATTCCATTTATGCCCTGTGCAGAAGTGGAGTCAACTAAATATGTAATAGACAGACCATCTGCACAAGTCCAGGAAATTACAAATGGATATTTAATGAAGTTCTTAGACTCTAATTCATCTCTTTAACACGTGCACGTTTGTAGGAGGAACAAAATGGCTGTGGAAGGCACATTCCGGTGCCACAGAAATGTAATTATTTGATCTCAGTATAGTCCTAAATTAGACCATTGATTTTAATATGTCAGTGCACGTTAATGCAAGAGTAAAACACTTACTTAAACCAAGAAAAAAAAAACGTGTGGAGGGTAAGTGTGATCAAAGATCCAAAGATAGTCATTTTTTAAATAGAAAAATGTTCTTTACGTATGGAAAAGCATATTCAAACATCAACATGAGAACGCCTCTGAGCTTATACGATGCAGAAAGTGAAAACAAATGACACAAACACTGGAACATTTATTATGTTTTCTTTCATTCATAAAAGAACCAAATATCATGAATGTTTTTTGTGACCAACAAGTATGTGCTCCAATCACTCTATCACAAAAAAATAAGAGTAGTTGAAATTATTGGAAACTCAAGACATCCATGACATTATGTTCTTTACAAGTGTATGTAAACTTTAGATCACGACTGTATGTGTATATATATATATATATATATATATATATATATATATATATATATATATATATATATATATATATATATATATATATATATATATATATATATATATATATATATGTGTATGTATATATATATATATATATATATATATATATATATATATATATATATATATATATATATATATGTACACTACCGTTCAAAAGTTTGGGGTCACCCAAACAATTTTGTGGAATAGCCTTCATTTCTAAGAACAAGAATAGACTGTCGCGTTTCAGATGAAAGTTCTCTTTTTCTGGCCATTTTGAGCATTTAATTGACCCCAAAAATGTGATGCTCCAGAACTCAATCTGCTCAAAGGAAGGTCAGTTTTGTAGCTTCTGTAACGAGCTAAACTGTTTTCAGATGTGTGAACATGATTGCACAAGGGTTTTCTAATCATCAATTAGCCTTTTGAGCCAATGAGCAAACACATTGTACCATTAGAACACTGGAGTGATAGTTGCTGGAAATGGGCCTCTATACACCTATGTAGATATTGCACCAAAAACCAGACATTTGCAGCTAGAATAGTCATTTACCACATTAGCAATGTATAGAGTGTATTTCTTTAAAGTTAAGACTAGTTTAAAGTTATCTTCATTGAAAAATAAGGACATTTTAATGTGACCCCAAACTTTTGAACGGTAGTGTATATATATATTTCGTATCTCAAGTTATCATTACGTATATGTATTGTTGCATTTGAACAATTGTATTGTTGATAATAAAGGTAAAGTATTGGTATTGTTTATTATCAATAGCACTATTTCTATTGGTATTCATATTGCTCCATTTTTAGTGTAATAATGCTCATTGTCATTTCTGTATTTTTTTTTTTTTTTTCGCTAACTGCTTATTTGCTATTACTTTTACGATCATATTTGTACATGTCGTATTTGCTGATGTTGCTCTGTTGTTGTTGTTGTTGTTGTTGTGTTTGCTGTTGTTGTTTTTGTCTCTCTGTCTAATCCCCCTCTTGTCCCCACAATTCCCCCCTCTGTCTTCCTTTTTCTCTCTTTCTATCCCCTCCTGCTCCGGCCCGGCTGCACCAAATGATAATATAAATACATTTAATAAAGTCAAATACAAATAAGGCAACAAGAGAAGTATCCTACACTTCTCTTTTGTAAAGTAAATCTGAACAGCCGATATGGGCATCTACATCTACTATATGATTTGCCTGAGAAGCTGGGCAGGACATTTAAAAAAAAAAAAAAAAAAAAAAAATTTATATATATATATATATATATATATATATATATATATATATATATATGAATATATATATATATATGAATATATATATATATATGAATATATATATATATATATATATATATATATATATATATATATATATATATATATATATATATATATATATATATATATATATATATATATATATGTATATATATATATATATAGATATAGATATATTTATATATATATATATATATAAAATATATATATATATATATATATATATATATATATATATATATATATATATATATATATATATATATATATATATATATATATATATATATATATATATATATATATATATATATATATATATATATCTCATGCAGCGATGAGAAATGAACTGTATCAATGAGCTATGCTTCATTTGCATATAAATGTTGCAACTGTCGCAGTTTATCTCCCCACAAGGTTGATTTGGCTTTTGAATTATATTACACTTTTTTTCTATGATCACAATTATAAAGCAGCAAGCTGAAGTGCAGCAATGAAGGTGTAATGCGAGACTATTTCAAGGAATGGCATCAAACCAAAAAGGGGATGCCAGCAAAGATTAATGTCTCCGTCCACATAATGTACATTTCCTTATTACAGTGCAAGAAACAAAGTACTCCTGCTTCAAGTAGCACTAAGCTTGATTGATGAGCGCTACAACTAAGTTGCAACAAAGGGCTGTAACAGTTTTGTTTAAATTAATGCAACGGTGAGTGCACAGCACTTGCCTTACTGGCTTACTGTAAGTAAGCCAGACAATGGAGTTACAAAATCAACTATTGAACTGAATTCTTCGTCATTCTTCCTTTCAGCTACAAATGAGCAGGAAGTGACAAACATTGTGCGGAAGTGTAAAAGTAAGTGCTCCACTGACTGCCATGATATCAACATGATATTGGTTCAAAAAGTTATACTGAATATTGTAAAACCCTTAACTTATATATGTAACCTATCATTCCAGACTGGCTGCTTTCCAAGTCAAATGAAAATGGATAAGGTAACTCCGCTCTTCAAAAGTGACAGCAAACACGCTTTCACCAATTACAGACCAATCTCTCTTTTGCCTCAGTTTTTAAAAATCTTAGAGAAACTATTCAACTCTCGACTTGAATCTTTTCTTGAGAAGCATCATATAATCAATGACGGTCAGTGTGACTTTAGGTCCAAACGAACAACCTCAATGGCGATAACAGAAGCTATTGAAGAAATTACTAATGCACTGGAGCATAAAAGATATGCAGTTGGTATTTTTATTGATCTAAAGAAAGCCTTTGATACCATTAATCATTTAATTCTACTAGATAAAATGGGAAGATATTGGATTAGGGGGCTGGCTAGTGACTGGTTAAAAAGTTATTTAACAGGGAGGGTACAGTTTGTTAAAATGGTTAAATTTTTATCTGATACTCTTGGCATTGCTTGTGGTGTCCCCCAGGGGTCCGTGTTGGGGCCAAAACGGTTTGATGTATATATTAATAATATGTTTAATACATCCAAAGTACTGAAATGTATACTTTTTTTGCAGACGACACAAAAATATTCTACAGTAGTGATGACTGTAATGAGCTCATAAATAAAGTAAACACAGAACTAAACATAGTAAAAAAATGGAGGGACACAAATAAATTATCTGTGAATATAAATGTTTCATTCATTTTTTTCATTTATTTATTCATTTCAGGCAATGACATAAAGAAGTACAAATTGACAAAACATAATAATATAAATTAATATAGTGCATGATTGTCCAGTTTTGCCTGAAAGGGAGTGGGAAGAAAATAACTTATTTAATCCCACCCCCAGTTCCCCATTCGGTGATTATTCACATGAGTTTCACTCTTACTTTGTTCAAGGATTATAATACAGATGTTGTATCTAAGTGGCATTACCACAGGTAACAATAATTATTACACTGTAACAATAAGTTGTATCAACAATGTAGGAATAATGAATATACCAACAATGGTAATAGACAACATATGTCATGACAGGGTTGATTTGAGATATGAGTATTTTGAGTTAAGAGCTCAATCATGGAACCAAATGAGCCTATAAGTTACAGTACCAATGTAATACTCAGTGGCCTAGTGGTTAGAGTGTCCGCCCTGAGATCGGTAGGTTGTGAGTTCATACCCCGGGCCAAGTCATACCAAAGACTATAAAAATGAGACAAATTACCTCCCTGCTTGGCACTCAGCATCAAGGGTTGGAATTGGGGGTTAAATCACCAGAAATGATTCCCGGGCGCGGCACCGCTGCTGCCCACTGCTCCCCTCACCTCCGAGGGGGTGAACAAGGGGATGGGTCAAATGCAGAGGACAAATTTCACCACACCTAGTGTGTGTGTGACAATCATTGGTACTTTACTTTAATATCATAAATCCTACATTATTATAGTTTTGTCACGTCTGTTGATCATGTTTTTGTTTGGCCATGTGCTGTTTATTTTTTGGACTCTTTTTAGTTCCTGGTTGTGCACTCTTGCTTGTTTTGTTTCCATGACTACTTATTAGTTTCACCTGTTTTTGGACTCACGCACCGGACTCATTTGGACACACGCACCTGTTGTAATGATGTCACAAATATTTAAGCTTTCAGTTGCCAGGCAGTCGGCCTGGCGACATTATCATCACTCTGCTTCATGCCATGTTTACGATTCCATGCTCAGTTCACGCTGTTTGTTTCACCGTTCCATGCCAAGTAAGTTTTTGTTTATTGTTTATAGTTTCTGCCCTTGTGCAAGTCTTGTTTCAATAGTCAAGTGTGTTCTCCGCCATTGTGCGCGCCTTTCGTTTGTTCTTTTTTGATAGTGTTAAATAAACCATGTACTTACATTCACGTCTTGCCCGCGCCAACTTTTCGTTGCCTTCGGGTAAAACAAACCCCAAGGACCAAGTCTTGACATTTTTTAATAAGGTTGGGCCAATAAAAAAACCAAAACAAAAGTGCTGAATATGACCCTGTGCCACACTTTGGACACCCCTGACCTAACGGATGTAATCCAACCACTGAATGAAAATGTGTGTCGATATACTCTTTTATGTATATTTGTAGTGGATTTGTTTAATGTTGTTTTTATGGTTTACTCAAGCAACTTGTATTGCAATTAACCTTTGACCTGGAGTGGAGTAGCGCGTTGTTTATTTTCCTCCAAAGCTATGATGATGTTGCTCCATGAGAGGATGCCAAAGCACCTGATTACTTTCATCAGCTCTTCATTACTTATGCCCTAATCACACATCATAGCAGCTGATGCATCAGGGAGTGAAATGGCCCTAACATGGCTGCTGGCAGAGATGAGCTCTCCAGCTGTTTGCTACCCTCCAAAACTGTCAGCCCTCATTTGAGCCAATTGCCCCGCGGAACTCCATAAACAAATCCAACCTGTAATAACAGCACATCAGCCGATATATATATATATATATATATATATATATATATATATATATATATATATATATATATATATATATATATATATAAACGTATATATATATATATAAACGTATATATATATATATATATATATATATATATATATATATATATATATATATATATATATATATATATATATAAACGTATATATATATATATATATATATATATATATATATATATATATATATATATATATATATATATATATATATATATATAAAACACAGAGGCTATTTCATCGCGACAAGCCTGTTTCGCAGGTTTCCCTGCTCTTCAGGGGATTTAATTGACGTGTCTGTGGTTGTTACATATATATAGGGTGCATTACATGGGGGTGTGGCCGTTGTTAGACAGTAGTGCCTTGTTTCTGTGCCCGCATGATGACACCAGTTCGTTGCGTTTGTTTAAAGTAGACATGCTGGGGTGGTATACAATAAAAACATTTTTTCCAATAAAATCCTCTGAAGAGCAGGGAAACCTGCGAAACAGGCTTGTAGGGATGAAATAGTCTCTGTGTTTTTTCCTGACCTAACGTATATAAATATATATTTATATATATATATATATATATATATATATATATATATATATATATATATATATATATATATATATATATATATATATATATATATATATATATATATATATATATACATCCTATCAAAATCTGCTAATATCTTAACATTGATGCTCTTTTAAACACACACACACACGTATAATCACTGCATATATATATATATATATATATATATATATATATATATATATATATATATATATATATATATATATATGTATATATATGTATGTTTGCATGTATGTATGTATATATATATATATATATATATATATATATATATATATATATATATATATACATGTATGTATACATATATGTATACATATGTACTGTATGTATATGTATGTATCAGTGACGTGCAGTCAGGGGAGGCAGGTGAGGCGGGGCCTCACGTGCCATCATGGAAAGAAAAAAAATGTAAAAAGAAAAAAAAAATATTAAATGGATTATAGTATAATCCAGTGATTATACTATAAAGTTATTTTCCATTTAACTTCACCAGTTTTACATTATTTTTATTCAAAATCGCTGAATTTTCAGATTTGCCGTTCAAATACTGAAAAGAGACTTGCGGTGAGTCACCAGCCAGTTGAGGCACGTCACTGAATTGAGCCTCACCATGGATTGCGCAATGACTCGGCTAACTGCTGGTCTGCTGTGTAGTGAGACCGTATTGCTAAAATAATTATATTATACATTTCCATAGTTTAGTTAGCTGTGGTATATAATGTACATACAGTGTATTTTGTCAACAACTGTATGTGTGTAACGTATTTCTTGTGCTGAGCAATCATAAAATGGCTGCAAAAGACGCACTGTGTGAGGCTCGCAGTAATCCCGCCTCCTGGTAGAGGGCGCTAGTGATCCCAGAGATCATTCTTGCGACTACTCGGCTGCAGAAGAAGTGACAACAAGTAGCAACAGTTAGCAGTGATCGTTTATTTTTTCCTCTTGCCTGGACTATTAACATGGAGGATTACATATCTAAAATAAAACAGTTTTCTAAACTGGACTTTCAATCGAAGCAGGAGGTAATAATTAAAAGAAGATCTCCATCGAGACAGAGAGACTTTTAAAACTGAAGAAAGATAAGGAAGACTTCTATTAATAAGTTATCGATGCTTTTGTTCAAAAGGAGCTGCGCATGGACTTCATTTATAAGTAAAGGTAAGACCATAATAACGTTTTTTTTTAATTAAATGTGCTTTTTTGTGTGCTACAATTTGTATGTGTAAAGTTAAAGTTAAGTTAAAGTACCAATGATTGTCACACACACACAAGGTGTGGTGAAATTTGCCCTCTGCACTTGACCCATCCCCTTGATCACCCCCTGGGAGGTGAGGGGAGCAGTGGGCAGCAGCAGCGCCGCGCCCGGGAATCATTTTTGAAAATTTAACCCCAATTCCAACCCTTGATGCTGAGTGCCAAGCAGGGAAGAATGCTTGTATGAGCTTTTAAACATAACCCGCTAACTGCTGCCAATCAAATGGTGAATAAGATACTCTTTAGGGTTCATATGTTTGTAAATCTGACTGTGATGAAGTCAGTGCCTCACCGCACGTCACTGGTATGTATGTATATGTGTATGTATATATATATATATATATATATATATATATATATATATATATATATATATATATATATATATATATATCTACAAAAGTTTGGGGTCACCCAAACAATTTTGTGGAATAGCCTTCATTTCTAAGAACAAGAATAGACTGTCGAGTTTCAGATGAAAGTTATCTTTTTCTGGCCATTTTGAGCGTTTAATTGACCCCACAAATGTGATGCTCCAGAAACTCAATCTGCTCAAAGGAAGGTCAGTTTTGTAGCTTCTTTAACGAGCTAAACTGTTTTCAGCCTTAGCCTTCTGAGCCAATGAGCAAAGACATTGTACCATTAGAACACTGGAGTGATAGTTGCTGGAAATGGGCCTCTATACACCTATGTAGATATTGCACCAAAAACCAGTCATTTGCACCTAGAATAGTCATTTACCACATTAGCAATGTATAGAGTGTATTTCTTTAAAGTTAAGACTAGTTTAAAGTTATCGTCATTGAAAAGTACAGTGCTTTTCCTTAAAAAATAAGGACATTTGACCCCAAACTTTTGAACGGTAGTGTGTGTATATATATATATATATATATATATATATATATATATATATATATATATATATATATATATATATATATATATATAGGGCAAATTTCACCACACCTAGTGTGTGTGTGACAATATATATATATATATATATATATATATATATATATATATATATATATATATATATATATATATATATATATATATATATATATACTGAAAAGTGTGTGTGTGTGTGTGTGTGTGTCTCTCTCTTTCTTTGGCCTACAGGAGTGTCGTCCAGACTGGTGTGTAAATGCCAAACCAACCTTGATTCATTTCACACTCACTTGCTTGACTTTCGAATATGCCAACCTGAGAAATGTAATTCCAAGTTGCAGCATGGCTGGTTAGTGGAGGAAAGTGTCTCCGTATCCTAAAAGTATGAAAACCAAATAGCGATCCATTTTTCATTATTAAGCAACGGTAAGTGCGAATATGAAAACGCAGTGAGCGGAAGACGTTTTTGTTTTTTTTAAGCTTTTTTTCATTCCGCACTGACTGCATGTTAATTTGTTGCTGCTGTTTCTTTGTCCAAAAATTACACTTTCAGTTATTTACTTGTGTGGACAGTTCATAACAATATTTACCTAAACTACAACACCAGCCAGCAACCTCCAGGCACCACAGTATTAGTGGTTCTTTTATATGTAGATTTACTGTATATGCGTCCGCTGAAAATGTTATTTTCTAAATGATGCATTAAAACATTTTATTATTTTCAAGATAATTGTCCTCTGCAGGTTCGGCCTTTGTTAAGATTTAGACTGCTTTTAAGGATTTTTCATGGACTTTGCAGAGTCATGATTGAATCAATTTGATCAAATCACTGGTTAGCACTGTGCTCTGACGAGACTTGTGAAGTCATCAATAAAAAGACGGATGAGGAATGGACGGTCATCAGACGGTGACAATAGCCACTTTTTGCCACCTTGTGAAATTCCCCCCAACTCAATGTAGGAGGAATATAACCCTAAGGAAAAATGCTGTTTACAACATTTGTATGCACGTACAACACTTAAAACCTTTATTATATATGTATGTGGAATTAAATTATGGAAGGGATTACGTAAAAAAATCTAACTAACATGATCTAATTTAAGAAACTGTTTTAAACTCAAAGTGTTCATAAAGTACAAAGAAGAAGAAGAATGGTAAACTTATACCACCATATGAAATAACACTTTCTTCACTAATCCTCTTTTTTTTATATATATTATTACTTGTCCAGCACCCCCCACGACCCCATAAGGGACAACCGGTAGAAAATGGATGGGTGGATTATTACTTATGGTGTATATTGTGAGTAAATTGAGAACAGGAATTGAACAAACGTGTTAGCAATTGCTCTGTTATGAAAAATGGGTAGGATTAAATAAGATATGCTTCTTCCTACTCCCTTTCGAACATGTTGAATAGAGAAACTGGACATTTTGATGTATCATGTTGTAATTGTATACATGTTCAAAATAAACTCAAACCATAAACTATGAGCGCTGACAGAATTTCACGATCAGCGTTCTTGTCTTTCACACAAGCCAGCAGATGTATATATATATATATATATATATATATATATATATATATATATATATATATATATATATATATATATATATATATATATATATATATATATATATATATATATCCATTCAGACATAATGTTACTTTCATTTATTTTCATGTAAAAAAAACACACATTTTTAAGGTGTGATGACCATATCTATGGTGGCGGCTTTTATTTTTTTTGTTGTAGTAGTAGCAATTCCTTGTTCGTTTCTAGAACCCGGTTAACTTCCTTTGTTTTCACTTCATTGAACAGCGCGTGCAAGTAACGTCGAGGCCACATTGGGGCCTGTCCGCGTTTACACTTGAGTCTGATAAAGATCACATTTTACTTTTATAGAAAGATGATATTTGTCTATTACCTGACCGCTTCTATGTTAGCTACCTCTCTTTGTTTATAATGTTTATTTTCTGCTGGGTCTACTCTCTATTTTATGCTGTCCCTTTTTTCGCTGCAACTGTTACATATACTGTATTGTACATGGTAATTGGGATTTGTTATATATTGTATATATGATATAATAATATAATGCATCAGTATTAGGGTTGTACGGTATACCGGTGTTAGTATAGTACCGCGATACTAATGAATCATTTTTGGTACAATACCACTTCTGAAGCGTACCGGTCCCGTGTCCGCGTCAAAGTCACGTCATGACATAGCTGGTATTACGAGCAGACGAGCATGTTCGGTAGCACACAATCACGGAGTACTTACAAGCAGACACAGAAAAGGGAGAACGGACGCATTTTGGCTTAAAAGCTAACAATAAAGGTGAAGTTATAACACTGAAACGCCCTCAGGAAGAGGTGCTTTAAGACATGGCTAGCTAGCTAGCGGCTAACGTCCATCCGCCGTCGGCAGGATTTTAGCGACTTCTAAATCACTAATCCTGGTATCCATGGCCACAAATAAAGTAAGTTTCTTACAAGTATTATCTCTGCAGGACAAGGAATAGCTAAACATGCTTCACTACACACCGTAGCTCACCGGCGTCAAAATGTCAACAAACTCCATTGGTGGATCTACACCTAACATCCACTGTATTGATATCAAGTACAGGCATGTATCTAGTCGATATTACTATGATTACGTCGATATTTTTTGGCTTCACAACATCTTTCGTTTTTAAAAAATGTATATTATGTTTATAAACTCAGGAAATATGTCCCTGGACACATGAGGACTTTGAATATGACCAATGTATGATCCTGCAACTACCTGGTATCGGATTGATACCTAAATTTGTGGTATCATCCAAAACTAATGTAAAGTATCAAACAACAGAAAAATAAGTGATTATTAAGTTTTAACAGAAGTATAGACAGAACATGTTAGAAGAGAAAGTAAGCAGATATTAACAGTAAATGAACAAGTAGATTAATAATTAATTATTCTATACTGTATATATAATATGTAACTATTACATATATTTTATATTTTATATTGCTACAATGGTACATTTTTTGTCTACTTTACACCTTTTGTTTTCGCCCTCTTTTTGTGCCGTTGTGTGCATTATCCTTTCCATCCTTATCCTTTCCATCCTTTGTAATTGCGCTACCGTGTGGAACAATTTCCCTTGTGGATCCATAAAGTTTGTCTAAGTCTAAGTCAATGTAAACAATCAGATGGAAAAAATCAGATTTTGAAAAATAAGGTATGGGCCACTTTGGCCTGCAGTGTAAACCTTGTCTATGTGAGGGCGCACGCACACACAAACACACGCACACGCACACGCAACACACACACAGTTTTCTAGACTACCATTATTGGCCCTTTTTGTATAGAGAAGGCCTAAGAGCGACAATTTACCGGCCTGATTTTCATAAACTGAGTCATTATCCTCCTTTTCCAAAACCGCCCATCTGACCCACGGGCTGGAACATTTCCGCCTCAGTTTTATATAGAGCTCGACTCAAGGCGGGAATAAGTTACCCTCCGAGGCGGAAAATCGGCGTACTAATACAGACCTCCAATTTGCCGCCCTCTGTATAAAAACAACGACCGAGCTTCCAAAAGGAAGGGCGTGCTCTGTAAAAAAAAAAAAGGCTACTGACTTGATTCAGGTTGTGTGTGTCAGAAGAGGCAAATGGGAGCCAGGCGAGGGATAGACTGATCCTAGGCCAGTGAGGCCACACAACACAAACTGCTTCCAAATAAATTGTATTTAATTCCTAAAATTTATATAGACCCATTTGATTAATTGGGTTGTGTGAAAAACGAAAAACAAAATGTCTGTGCATTCATCCACGTGACTCAGGTGACTCCGGTTAATTGACGGGCGAATCAGTTAAGCTTATTAAAACGTACTTGAGGTGCGCGATGTCACAGGAGCGTCTCTCCGGACTTGCCATCATCAGCGTCAATCATACAGATTTCATATAATAAAGTACTTGATGATTTTGCCTCAAAGAAAGCTAGAAAAGTCAACTTTTAGATTTGCACTTCACACCGGTTGTTGATGTTAAAGCCAGCTGTAAACATGGCTACAGTCTGAGTACTAAATTAATTGTATGTTAATTATCTGCTGTTTCTTTTTGTACAAAACTGGTGTGTTATCATAACTGGAACTGTTCAGATGTTATTAGGATGATGCAAAACACAATTTGTATGTACAATCCGAATTAGTTTTTACTGATGGAATCTTTTTTTTAGGCTCCATAGAGTATGTTTTTATGTTAGCTTTCTTCAAGGATATTTCAAGAATTGTTATTACATCCTGTGATGAAGGATATGTGCAATTCACATTGGTGATACTGTATTTCATTTATTTATCCATATTTATGTTCTTGTTACCTTTTTGTATTTAAGATACGGTAATAAAATATGACAGATAAAATAATACAATATATTGTTGTGTTGGTGGCAGGGTTTAGGGCAGGGGTCGGCAACCCAACATGTTGAAAGAGTCATATTGGAGCAAAAATACAAAGAACAAATGTGTCTGGAGCCGCAAAAAGTAAAAAGCCGTATATAAATGTTATAATGAAGTCAACACATTAAGTAAGTGTCTCAGAGGGTGAGATAACTCCTGGAAATGACTGGCTTAAAACTGGCAAAGGTAAAGATGAGTGTGCCCAAGTTAAAGGAATTGGCAATAAATTATAATGGATTTATTACAATCTTTGCAAGCTGGGTAATGTTTGCTGTGGTCTGGAACAACATGGCACACAAACAACTATCAGAAATGCAGCCAATATTACATACAGATAATGTGTCATGAGACTTGCACGTATAAATTAAATACACAGAGGACATAATTAAAGTAAATGAAATGAACTCAAATATACCTATAAACGAGGCATAATGATGCAATATGTACACACAGCTCGCCTAAATAGCATGTTAGCATCGGTTATTAGCACTCCACACAAGTCAATAACATCAACAAAGCTCACCTTTGTGCATTCACGTACAGCATAAAACATTTGGTGGACAAAACAGTCGGCTTTCTAACAATTAGGAAGGTTTGTGTCATGTTTGTCCTCCTACAGAAACATTATTAAAACAACAAATATATCTGTCCCTCATCTCTTTCCATTTTTGAAAAAGCTCCAAGGAGCCACTAGGGCGGTGCTAAAGAGCCGCATGCGGGTTTAGGGGAAATTATTTTTTTTGTGTGTGGGGGGGGGGCAAGAGATGGTTGGCCCAGGGCATAAATCTAGCCAGGACCGCATCTGAGTGGCATGTAGAGACACAAACCCAGAGAGCCTCTGTAATTATAGGTGTCGTGCAAATAAATGTAACTGATCGAATATTGAAAAGAGTGTCTGACAAGGTTTTTTCTCCCGGTGATGAACAAAACTAACTTTGGCAAGTTGACCGATTGCAGTTTATAGGAGTCCGTCACCCAACACCTTCAGCAAAAAAAAATATTTTTCTTCTTGTTCTTTCCACTTAGTTCTTAATGTGACTGATTTTAGTGAATTAGGAAACATATGTTGTTGTTGTTATTTGGTTCTCGTCCTTAAATTCTACCAAGTTCATGTTCGGTCTGGCTAATGTCGAATCCAGGCAAGTCCATCCCTCTTCTCCTTCTACATTTGGATCTTCTGCCTGTTTGTTGTTGAAATTGTTCCCCACATTCCAATTGTCTTGCGCGATTTGAGCACCAGAACTTGTTTGTCTTGCCAAAAAATGTGAGCACATTACACCAATTCTTAAATCCTTACATTGGCTCCCTGTACATCAGAGAATTGATTTCAAAATCCTCCTGCTCACATATAAATCACTACATGGTCTAGGGCCGAAGTATATCACTGATATGCTCCCACTATATACGCCCTCTAGATCCCTAAGATCTTCTGAGACCAATCTGTTAGCGGTTCCCAGAGTAAACTCAAATCAAGGGAGAGCATCATTCAGTCACTATGCAACAATAAACTTCCTGAAGATGTCAGACTCTCCCCCACTCTGACTACCTTTAAAACTAGACTGAAAACGTGTATGTTCACCTTAGCTTTCAGCTAAATCTTTTAATCTTTTAACTTTTAACGTCCGCACTGTTTTTATTTTTATTGTCTGCATTTTAATTTTGCTTTTATTTTCTTTCGTTTCACTTTGTTGTCTGTGAAGCACTTTGAGTCTGCCTTTTGTATGAAAAGCGCTATACAAATAAAGTTGCCTTGCCTTGCCTTCCCTTGCCTTGCCACTCCAGCTGATTGACGGAGCGGAGCCGTGCCATGTGAGTGCTGGCAGACTTCGGAGCAAACCTGGAGCAGAGCTGCAACTTAATGCAAATGGGGATGTGTCTTTTTCCTATGGATATGCTCTCATCAACCCATCCAACCTGTTTCAAACCAGAAGTATTTTTCCAGACAGCATATAATCAAACTGCCTCGTGCAGCAGGTTTATGAAAAGTCCTTGACATATTATTATACTCACTTCAAGCCAAGGGCTCTTTTCAAGGCAAATCACCCTGTAGAAACTTCCACATCTACTAACTGAATGCAGAAGGCTTGTCACATGCAAATTGTGACAACCTGTCAAGATCTGCTAATACATTATATTGCCAAAAGTATTTGGCCACCTGCCTTGACTCACATATGAACTTGAAGTGCCATCCCATTCTTAACTCATAGGGTACAAGATGATGTCGGTCCACATTTTGCAGCTATTACAGCTTCAACTCTTCTGGGAAGGCTGTCCACAAGGTTGCGGAGTGTGTTTATAGGAATTTTCCACCATTCTTCCAAAAGCGCATTGGTGAGGTCACACACTGATGTTGGTCGAGAAGGCCTGGCTCTCAGTCTCCTTTCTAATTCATCCCAAAGGTGTTCTATCGGGTTCAGGTCAGGACTCTGTGCAGGCCAGTCAAGTTCATCCACACCAGACTCTGTCATCAATGTCTTTATGGACCTTGCTTTGTGCACTGGTGCACAGTCATGTTGGAAGAGGAAGGGGCCGTTCCAAACTGTTCCCACAAGGTTGGGAGCATGGAATTGTCCAAGATGTTTTGGTATCCTGGAGCATTCAAAGTTCCTTTCACTGGAACTAAGGGGCCAAGCCCAACTCCTGAAATACAACCCCACACCTCCTCCTCCACCAAATTTCGCACTCTGCACAATGCAGTCCTAAATGTACCGTTCTCCTGGCAACCTCCAAACCCAGACTCGTCCATCAGATTGCCAGATGGAAAAGCCTAATTTTTCACTTCAGAAAACACGTCTTCACTGCTCTAGAGTCCAGTGGCGACGTGCTTTACACCACTGCATCCAACACTTTGCATTGGACTTGGTTTGAGTTTGAGTTTGAGTTTGAGTTTATTTCGAACATGCAAGCTTACAACATGATACATCACAATTTCCAGTTTCTCTTTTCAACATGTTCTTTGTTCACTTCTTGTTTTCCATTTATTCACAATATACTCCATAAGTAATCACAATAAAAATAAATAAATAAATAATAATAGGTGAAGTAAGTTATATTTCATGAAATGAGATAAGTAAGATTATTTTGAGAATGCAAGACTGGATGGATGAAATACTTTCAGAATGTTTATCATGGTTCTTGTTAGACTTAGACTTAGACTTATCATGGTTCTTCTTCTTTGTACTTTGCAAACCCTTTAAGTTTGAAGAGTTTCTTGAAGTGGATCATATTAGTACATTGTTTGATTGCTTTGCTTAATCCATTCCATAATTTAATTCCACATACTGATATACTGAAGGTCTTAAGTGTTGTACGTGCGTATAAATATTTTAAATTACATTTTTCTCTGAGATTATATTGATCCTCTTTTTTTGAGAATAATTGTAGTATATTCATGGGTAGCAGATTATAGTTTGCTTTATGTATAATTTTAGCTGTTTGCAAATTCACTATGTCGTGGAATTTCAGTATTTTTGATTCAATAAATAAACGATTTGTATGTTCTCTATATCCAACATTATGTATTATTCTAACTGATCTTTTTTGTAACACCGTTAATGAATGAAGTGAACTTTTGTAGTTATTTCCCCATATTTCTACACAGTAACTCAGATATGGTAACACTAGTGAGCAGCAAAGAATACAAAGTGATTTTTGGTCTACAACATGTTTTGCTTTATTCATTATTGACATGTTTCTTGCTACTTTATGTTGTATATTTTTTACATGAGATTTCCAGTTCAATTTATCATCAATCATTATACCTAGAAATTTGGTTTCATTTACTCTTTCAATTTCTATTCCGTCTTTTTGTATTTGGTGATGTATGGCTTAGATGCAGCTGCTTGGCTATGCAAACTGCTGTTGTTCTCAAACTCTTCCATTATCTTATAATAAAGCAGTTGACTTTGGAATATTTAGGAGCGAGAAAATTTCACAACTGGATTTGTTGCACAGGTGGCATCCTATGACAGTTCCACGCTGGAAATCCCTGAGCTCCTGAGAGCAGCCCATTCTTTCACAAATGTTTGTACAAACAGTCTCCATGCCTAAGTGCTTGATTTTATACACCTGTGGCTGGGCCAAATGATTAGGACACCTGATTCTGATCATTTGGATGGGTGGCCAAATGCTTTTGGCAATATAGCGTATCTTAACATTGGTGCCCTTTTTTAAACACACACACACACACACACACACGCACACATATAATCATTGCATTCATGCTTCCCAACTTCACATCTATGGGTAAAAGCTCTGCACTGTGAAAAGTACGGCATTTATTTTTATCCGAGACCCAACCTGGCTGACTGAAAGTGTAATGTGTAATTTTCGTGTGTAGAATTCTAGTGAATTCCAGTGTGTAGAAGTAGCAATGCACAATACAATACAATACAATGTACTGTAATGGTGGTGGCAATGTGAAGGAGGCAGAATGACAGTGAGCAAGTCAGCCTTTTTTTCTTCTTCGTAAAAGTAGCGCTGTCTCGCTAACAAACAGGAGTGCGACACACACACACATCGACTCCTTGAACAGTTCCTGGTCTCATCTTGCTTCTAGTCTAGGTCTAACAACATAGACAAGCAGTGTTGCCAACTACTCAGTAAGGCTAGTAGCTATTGGCTGTCCTAACATTCGCTACAAGTCACCAAGAGAAGTAATCGCCTCATTTGCATAATTAATTGCAATTTATTGAGATACAAAAGTGAGTTAAAAAAATGAGAAGTATGATTGGAACTGCAAATAAACTACTACTTTGAATCTTGGTTTTTTTAAGATCGGTTTTGTTGTGCGTTGTTAATTTTAGAGCTGTTGTTCTCAAACTTCAAGGATCAAGGACTCTTTTAATCAAAACAATATTACACCCCTCTTTCTTCTCAGCCTATATAAATAACCAAAGCTGCCCCAGCTTGGCCCCCATCAGCAGTGTCCGTAGCTGTTATTCCCAACAGAGTCAATGCTGTTGTCTAGGTCGCGAAGGGTCTTTGTGCTGCTAAACATCACATCTTTAGGAAAGCGCTACCTTCTAAACAATAACTACTATCAAAGCACAGAGTTTATTTATTTAGGAGACAGAAATATTATCTGATATGAAAAATTTAATGGACATTCGTTTGAAGAACACAATGTTTAGGGCAACTGTAGCTAACCTCAAACATGCAGTACTCAATGTCAGATCTTTAAGTAATGAATGTCTTTGAATTAGTAATTGTATTTCGTCTTACAATCTCAATGTTATGGTTTTAACTGAAACATGGTTCCACACAGCAAATGCAGTTCTGATTGAAACTAGCCCACCACACTTTAACTACGTGTTTGAGACACGACACAACCAGAGGGGCGGGGGTGTTTTTGCCATATTCAGGGAAAATATCCGCAACCACGAATTGTCATTTGGGGTTTTTCATCATTTGAGGATGGGTCATTCAAAATGGAGATAAAACAATCATTCATCCTTTATACCACTAGTATTTACAAACCACCACAGAATTCAAATGTATTTATTGATTCATCCATCCATCCATTTTCTTTTTTTTTTTTCTTTTCTTTTTTTTTTTATAATGTCCTGCCCAGCTTCTCGGGCAAATCATATAGCAGATGTAGATGCCCATATCGGCTGTTCAGATTTACTTTACAAAAGAGAAGTGTAGGCTACTTCTCTTGTTGCCTTATTTGTATTTTGACTTTATTAAATGTATTTATATTATCATTTGGTGCAGCCGGGCCGGAGCAGGAGGGGATAGAAAGAGAGAAAAAGGAAGACAGAGGGGGGAATTGTGGGGACAAGAGGGGGATTAGACAGAGAGACAAAAACAACAACAGCAAACACAACAACAACAACAACAACAGAGCAACATCAGCAAATACGACATGTACAAATATGATGGTAAAAGTAATAGCAAATAAGCAGTTAGCGAAAATTTAAAAAAAATATATATATACAGAAATAACAATGAGCATTATTACACTAAAAATGGAGCAATATGAATACCAATAGAAATAGTGCTATTGATAATAAACAATACCAGTACTTTACCTTTATTATCAACAATACAATTGTTCAAATGCAACAATACATATACGTAATGATAACTTGAGATACGAAAGAATGCAGTAAAATGGAGGGGAAGAAAGAGAAGCAACCTTAACCTTGTAGATTGTTATAGTAACAATAGGTTAAGCTTTGTCAGTGTGCCATGTGTTATACCCAGTTTACCCTAGGGCAACAACGTTAATATATGTTTGATGAAACGTGATTATGTGCATGAGTGTATGTGTGCATATGTACTTGTATATGTACAGTATGTGTATGTGTGCTTGTACAGTGAATGTATATGTACAGTATGTGTATATGTGTGTACAGCGAATGTATATGTACAGTATGTGTATACAGTATGTGTGTTTGAACAGTGAATGTATATGTACAGTATGTGTAAATGTGTGTTTGTACAGTGAATGTATATGTACAGTGTATGTATGTGTGTGTTTGTAAAGTGAATGTATGTGTAGTATGTGTATGTGTGTGTTTGTACAGTGAATGTATATGTACAGTATGTGTATATGTATGTTTTTACAGTGAATGTATATGTACAGTATGTGTATACAGTATGTTGTATAATGAATGTGCGTGTGGATGTACGAACTTTGAGTGTGTAAATATGTACTGTATTTATTTGTATATGTATGTGGGAGCGTAGGTACCTATGTATGTATGTCTGTATGTATGTGTGTGAGTATATGTGAATTTGCATGTACAATACATTTGACTCCCAGTGTGTGCGGGAGCCAGAGTACGGCCCCAGCCTCCCCGAGAACCCATCCCACAAACAGTAGGTCTGGTGCCCAGGGAACCAGGGGCCACCGCCCCCACGCAGCCAAGCCGGACAGCGACAGGAACCCCAGAGCCTGGCCCACCGTGCCGCCCACAAGGGCCAGCAGCAGGCCGCAGACAGACGCACCCGGCAGAGGACAAGGCACGAGAAAAACAGGGGGAAGCCAGACCCCAAGCCAGCGAGAGACCACACCCCACACGGACAGAAAGGCGGGACGCCCCGCCCGAGGGGCCCGGAGACCCCCCGCAACCGGACGGGAAGACCGCCCCCGCCCCACCGGCAACAGGGCCCCCACGAGCCCCCCCCCGGAGAGCGCGGCGAGGCCAGCCCACGGCCACCCCACCCAAGCCGGCCGCCACAGGACCACCCAGCACGGGGCCACAGGAACCACCCACCCCACCCGCAGGGACCCCAACGATGGAGATGGAACAACCAGCAACCGCCCCGCCGAGTCTCCCCCCCTGAGGTAGGGGAATAAATAAATAAAATAAATAAATACATAATAATAATAATAATAATATTAATAAAATATATTTTTTTAAAAAAGGGGAAAAAAAATAAATAAATAATTAAATCTATTTATAAAAAAAAAATAAAAAATAAATAAATAAATTAATACAAAAAGAATTAAAAGAAGATCACAGACATGCTGACACACAAGGTCGCTACCCCAACAACTGGCCGACTCGCAGCACCTCGGAATACCCTGCAGCACCAAGCCACCACAGTAGACGCAGGGACCAGACCCAGCAGGCCCCAACCAAGACGGCCACCCGGAAGGGATGGACGGCGGGACCCAGGAGCTCCAGACACGCAGTCCGGATGCAGTAGCCTGAGGCGCCGACCCCCACCCGACAGGCAGGCCCAGAACGTACCCCCAGAAATATACATACATATATATATACATACACATAAACATACACATGTACACATACACACACATACACATGCATACACATACACATATATATACATACATACATACATACATACATACACACACACACATACACATACATATACACAGTTTGTCAGCCCCGACAACCACCACGCGCGCGCGCTGCCACCAGTCACAACATCAGCCACCCCCCTGCACCAGACCCAGCAGCCACGGGCGCCCACACCACAAACAAACGGCAGCAGAAACAGCAGCCACAACACCCACAGACAGCCAGCACCACCCAATCAAATCAATGCGATCAAAAAATAAACCGCGACCGGCAACCACACGCCAACAGGATCACAGATACCAGCCAGCGCCAGCCCGCCGGCAAGCCCAAACGCCAACACGCAAACAAGAGACACCAACACCCCCCCCCGCCAAAATACCCCACCACCCCAACCCAAACCCGCACAAACACACCACCGCCCAAACAACCGAGACACAGTATCCAGACCAGACACGGGTGCCGCGCCGCCACCACATCAAGTCGCCAACAGAGACCCCACAGCGCAAGGTCGGGCCACACGGGCACGGACCCCACCCAACAGGAAGCGAGACCCGCGCGACGCCACACACAAATAAAAAATAAAATAAAATAAAAATAAATAAATATATATATATACATATATACATACACATACATACATATACACATACACATACATACATACACACATACACACATATATATATATATATACATACACATATATACACATAAAAAAATAAAATAATAATAATAAATTAATAAAAGCCTGGCAGGCCACCAGAACGCAGTCCCCGGAATCCGCGCCGGCCGACAAGGCAATGAGGGGTGCGCCGAACCCCAACCCCCCCACATGCATGTGTACAAGGCCCCCAGAGTGTCTACTGTGTAGTTAAAATTAGGAGGTCAGCCATTACAGCCGACCTCCAGTCCCTATTGATGCGTGTACTGTAGTGTGAGTGAGATATGTATGCTTGTGGGAACTAATAATGCGATTAAAATTGGGGGACATCAAGGTCTTGGTGGGTCCCAACCAAGCCGAGCCCTCCAAATCCTAAGTGTCTAATATGCAGCTAAGATTGAGGGATGGCCGAGCAGGGGACAAGACAGGAGGACCGGAGCCCCATAGGAGGCATCCTCAACCCCCCGCCATGCCTCCCCGCAGGACAATCCCCCAAAGTCCTATATTTGTGTGACTGTGTGTGCTATAAGTAGGAGGAGTAGAGGGCCCGGACATCCCCCCCAGTCCATGCGGCCGACAACCAGGAACTACGGCCAGGAAGCCGCCCCCCCCCCCCACGGCCCGTGGGGGGGGGGCGCTTGTCCCTTTCGGGGTTGTGGGGGGTGCTGGAGCCTATCCACAGCTGCATTCGGGCGGAAGGCAGGTAAACCCTGGACAAGTCGCCACCTCATCGCAGGGCCAACACAGATAGACAGACAACACCAAAAATGATTCCCGGGCGCGGCACCACTGCTGCCCACTGCTCCCCTCACCTCCCAGGGGGTGATCAAGGGGATGGATCAAATGCAGAGGACAAATTTCACCACACATAGTGTGTGTGTGACAATCATTGGTACTTTAACTTTAACTTTAACATTCACACTCACATTCACACACTAGGGCCAATTTAGGGTTGCCAATCAACCTATCCCCAGGCACATGTTTTTGGAGGTGGTAGGAAGCCGGAGTACCTGGAGGGAACCCACGCAGAGATTTTGTGGAATTACTTTCAGTTGTGTGCACTGACTTTGACTGTTTGATCATCACAGGGGACTTAATGTGCATGTAGATGTAGCCAAAGACAGGCATGCTAAAGAACTGCTACTGTCCTTGTAATGTTTGGTCTATCTCAGCATGTAAACGAGACCACCCACAGCAGAGGACACACTCTTGATTTGATCATTACTAAGGGTCTTGCTATTTCAAACGTGAATTGTATCATTTATGTTTTCTTCGACTTGTCTGTCAGACCCAAACCAGCAGTTTGGGGAAGAAAGCACACGGACACGTATGCTAATGTTGATGATCTGTTGTTGAACTCGTATACATTAAATATTTTGGACACTGTTGCTCCTGTCATGGTTAGAATGGTTAAAAGTAGGCAAAAGGTGCCATGTAGAAATGAAGACTCGGTCTGGGCACAGAAAAAGGAGTGCAGCAGAGCCGAACGAAAATGGCGCTAATCAAAGCTCCAAGCTCATTATGTGAGCTTGAAGTGTTCAACCAGACTTTGCGTCGAACAAGGGAAAAAACATTTCGGAAATCATCACAAAGTCTGCACTGTCTTTACACTCACTTCCTGCGTTCCCATGGTTGTTGTCGATTGCTAGATATAAGCTAATGCAAGCAAGTAACATCGGATGTTTTGGTCGGATCTTACGGGGTTCACTGTTACATTTGCTAAGCCAGTGAACCCCAAAGTTTTGCTTACAACCTAAAGCATAACAATTAGTCGAAAGACAACGTCGAGGTACCACTGTATACTTCTTTCTGAAAAAAAAAGAAAATCACTGGGATGAAAAAGAGTATTTGAGAAGTTCTTCTAGTAGACCACTGACAGCAAACACCGCAAACTGCAACAAGTGTTAAAAGCATTAGTGCTAGAAACGTTCTGCTTTGTGTTCCAATATTATTGATGAGCAGCTTTAACTTTCAGTAAAGTTTCCCTTTCTACTTTGCCAAACAAGAAGAGTAATCCATCTGATTTGGGAGATTTCAGATGCTCTTTAGTCTCCAACTCAGTGGGATGCGGTGTTCAAATCTTCCAGGAGAAGAACTCTGCAGAGTCTATGGCTGTGCTAAGGATCAAAGCCATCCAGTGAGAACGCACTCGCATCAAACGCCACTGCACGGCGTGTTACCTAGCAACTCCGGACCCGCTGTTACTAGGTGTAGGAAATATTAAAGCCTACATTCTTCCTTCCATTTTCGTGCAAATACAATTTCAAAGGAAATAGATAAGTCTGTGTATGTGCCCAACATGTAAAAGGACTTTTATTTGTGCCACTTTGCAACATCAGAGCGAGACGCAAGAAGAAAGACAGCATAGTGAATTGACCCACATGCTCTGATCATACTAATAATGGTGCACATAAAGTCCTTTTCAAAAATGACCATGAGCGGCCAAGGCACAGTGGAGCTTGGCAATGAAATGTGTTGTGCAGCAGAGACATGCTTTGAGTACCAAGGTGAAGGTGCAGGCAGGCCTTTATCATGATAACAACACAGCTGTCATTTTTATTAGGAAATTAGGAAGTGTCATCCTTCGCTTTAACAAGGCTGAGCAGCAGGCTAAAACAACTCCATCAAACCGCTGACAAACTGCGAGGTCAGATCCCCCCTCCCTGTGAAGTCAAGCATACGTTCGCCACAAGGGACTAAAATGCCATATGACGCGCATCACTGCCTTCCCTGATGCAGGTGAATTTATGATGCAAAATTACAACTCAACACCAATATTATTGTTTGTTCACTCGTTTGTTTATATCTAGAAATGGCGATGGTCATCGTGGGGAGCTAATGCGAATAGATGCATGCAAGCCCCTTTGGAACACTTCAGAGAGAGCAGTGATTGTGATGTGGCTCCACAGCCATCCTGCCTTGTCTGTCTTAGCCAGCGGTGGCAGGTGTAAGCTGTGAAAGTGCTTGATGAATGTTCTATTTAGTGCCGCTGACTGACTGCCCTTATTCCGGCATCAGACAGCTCCTCTGGCTAAATACTGCAGGAGCAGACACTGTACATGGCTCACACTGCCTCAGTGCAACCACGCACACTGATACTGTATATGGGCGTCCATCCACATAAACTGGAATAGGGATGGGTACCTTTAACATTTGAACCGATACCGTACCAAATACTCATATCTAGGAGTACTAAAAGGTACTCATTGTCAGTACTTTAGTTTGTTTTAATAAATGAATGAATTAATTATATGTATTTACATTGGGAAAGCCATGCATTAAATATTGGTGGTGGTAAGATACATTTATACCAGGGGTCGGCAACCCAAAATGTTGAAAGAGCCATATTAGACCAAAAATACAAAAAAAAAAATCTGCCTGGAGCCGCAAAAAATGAAAAGCCTTTTATAAGTGATATAATGAAGGCAACACATGATGTAAGTGTCTATATTAGCTAAATTAGCCTACTATCAAAATGACTATGTGTCGGAGGCTGACACAAATCTTCGCTGACAGAAATTTTGACATCGGAAAACATTAATCAAACGCAGGCTTCTTAGAAGGTGAGATAATTTCTGGAAATTACTGGCTCAGAATAGATAGATAGATAGATAGATAGATAGATAGATAGATAGATAGATAGATAGATAGATAGATAGATAGATAGATAGATAGATAGATAGATAGATAGATAGATAGATGGATAGATAGCACTTTATTGATTCCTTCAGGATAGATAGATAGATAGTACTTTATTGATTCCTTCAGGAGAGTTCCTGGCCAAAGGTATAGATGTGTGTGTCCAAGTTAAAGGAAATGGCGGGCTGTCTTCTTCTAATGGATTTATAACAATCTATGCAAGCTGGGTTACGTTTGCTGTGGTCTGGAACAACATGACACACAAACAACTATCGGAAATGCAGCCAATATTACATACAGATGATATGCCATGAGAAATGCAGATATAAATGAAATACACAGAGGACATAGGAAATTAAATAAATAAATAAATGGTAAATGGTAAAATAAATGAGCTCAAATATACCTACAAGTGAGGCATAATGATGCAATACGTACATAAAGCTAGGCTAAATAGCATGTTAGCATCGATTAACTTGCAGTCACGACCAAATATGCTTGATAAGCGCTCCACGCAAATCAATAACATCAACGAAGTTCACCTTTGTGCATTCACGCACAGCATAAAACATTTGGTGGACAAAATGAGACAAAGAATGAGTGGCATAAATCACGTCTTCCTCTGGCATCGTTGAAGAAAGTTATACATGTAAACAAACTACGGTGAGTTCAAGGACCACCAAAATTAGTAGGACAAAACGGCGCTCGCCAAATACTCTCATCAGAGAAGCATGTTTAATAAAAACAATGGGATTTCTAACAATTAGGGAGGTTTGTGTCATGTTGTCCTCCTACAGAAACCCTATTAAAACAAAAATACATTTCCCCCCTACCCTCATCTTTTTCTTTTTTCATACATTTTTGAAAAAGTTCCAGGGAGCCACTAGGGCGGCACTAAAGAGCCGCATGTGGCTCTGGGGCCGCAGGTTGCAGACCCCTGATTTATACCATTGCGGGTGACACTGGGAGCAAGTTTGGTGAAGTGTCTTGCATTAGGACACAAACGGTGGTGCCGGTCTTGTAGTCATACGCAATGATCCTGCTGGCCCCACTATAGACTGGACTCTCACACTATTAACTAGATCCACTCGACGTCCATTGCACCGGTCGCCCAGAGGAGGGATCCCCACATCTGCGGTCCCCTCCAAGGTTTCTCATTGTATCCCATTGGGTTGAGTTTTTTCTTGCCCTGATGTGGGATCTGAGCCGAGGATGTCGTTGTGGCTTGTGCAGCCTTTTGAGACACTTGTGATTTAGGGCTATATAAATAAACTTTGATTGATTGATTGATTGATGATGAGGTGATCCACAAGTGGTACGCCCCAACAGACACCCACGGCAGTTCCTTTCATTCGTAGAAAGCCACCCTCACCTAGGCGCTGAGCTGGCTAGCATCCAATGTCTGGTCGGCCGCCCACATCGTATGTGACTTCCAACCACTGGTCCAGGCAGTCAACAACCCCTACTCTGACGATATATCCATAATTGCAGTAACGGCTGTTACTCGACAAGGAGTTATTGGTGATCTGGGTTCCTGGTCACTAAAACCTGCTACGGAATGAATTAGCCAATGCCCAAGCGAAACTCGGCTCCTTTACCACCCAACAGATTGATCCACAAGCCGTGACCTCATTTGCTGTGAATTTTGTCCCTCCCCCCAATGAACACCCACAGTTTAAGCAGGTCTTCTCCAAAATGGAGAAAGACTCTTGACTACCCTGGCAAAAGTCAAGGCTACCAACCACATCCGCTTCCGGTGCGGTCACCATCCCTCCTCCCTGCGTCGGTGGCAACATCTGACAGATCTGATTGAAAAATCCAGCTTCAGATTCTGCGACGAAGAAGACGAGTCGTCAGAGCATCTCTGGCTTCACTGTCCTGCTTTCCTTTGGGACCGTTATCACCACCAACTAGGAGCTTGAATGGACAAACTTGTCCGCCTCCCACCGGGCAGTCTCGCGCATTTGAGGAATATCCTCAGGCGCCTGCGGTGAACAAACAACATCATCAGGGACGATGATGGTGGATGCTGGAATTGAACTAGGAACCCTCAAGTTTCTGGACGTCCTCTCTACTCGCTGAATGTTAATTGCTTTATAATTAAATCTCACTTTTTAATGCAACATTTAAAAATGAGCTGATTGTGATAACTGTGCTGTCCAGTTGTCATATTGTTTTCTTATTACATTTCTGAGTCTCATATGCAAGTATTATATACAGTAGTAGACTGTGCATGCAGTTGCAATTCAAAGACTATAGATGGCAGTCGTGTATAGGCTATGGTGTGTTGCCTAGCTAGAAAGTAATCTTTGCCATGAAGCTGAATATTTAGTCTTCAGGAGGATGCTTTATTATTGTTCATTCTTTAACATGTACAAGACACATAAGAACTGAAATTACATTATGTTGAGCCCTACAAAGTGTTTATACTGTAAGCATTGTACTTATCACACACTTGATGTTTGATTGTAACTTGGATCTTAGTTGTAGTTTTTAGTTATAGATTTACCAGCATCCACTCGTTTTAAGGCTCTTTTGACCTCAAACACATCAAGAGGAGTAAAACTAAATGTATGAGCCAAGGAAATATACAGAGATGGTGACTTGCAAACCTGGACATACGGCTGATTTGGATGTGAAAATAAAGAGTCAAATAAAGAACCAGAAGAAATAAAATGTTTATTAAGACAATTATGTATAGCTGAATTGTCAGTTAGACTACATGAGTCTTTCATGACACAAGTTGTGGTTTCACTTCTAGTTCTAGAGGTTTTTATGACTTTCCAGAATTTCTTAGGATCATTAAGCTACTAGAGGTTTTCATGGGAAAACTCAGACTTTGACTTATTGATATGAGAAGTAAAGCGATTTCTGAGCTGCCAAAAAAACACTCAGTCAGCCTGGGATTTGGTAATTCTTGCCTTGGTCCAGGCATCCTCCCTTTCTTTTAGTAGACTGCACAGTTCAGGAGAAAATCAGGGATTATTTTTTACCTTTCACTCAGAATTTACGTGGAGGACCATGTTTGTTTATAATATTGATAAATGCATCAGGAAAATATTTATAAGCCAACCCAACATCACGAAAAAGAATGATCCAAGAGTCCGAAACCAATTGAAAAGTCACAAATCAAGATAAAAAGCTTGCTCACCAAAATGCTTAAAATCTTGTTGAAGAATAATTCTTGGCCTCATTTTGGTAGCTTAGCTTGCCTAATAGTGGGGATAACACAGTAGTCTGTCAAAGTATGTTTGAGGAGCTTTTGTTCAAAATCGATCAAAAAGAGAAGATTTCTCTGGGCATTTAAAATTCGGACAGGTTGGGCCGCTAATTATCTGTGTAAGATTAAAAGAGTCACAGTTTGATTTAAAACCATCAACCTGTCCCAATTCAGATCCCCAATAAGAAAAATCTCATTAAAATTAAGGGTTGTAAGCTGATTGGTCAGCGACAGTAGGGCCTCAGACATTGCTGAGGGTGGTCTGTAACAAACAACAACAGTGATAACATTGTCCTTAAGGAGTTCCAATTTAAGTGCAAGGAATTCAAATTGTTTGCTGCAGGATACAGCCAATGAAGGAGCAGCATTAAATGTGTGTTTCATATATATTGCAATTCCACCACCTTTTCTAGAACGGTCACAACAAAAAACATTCCAGCCGTTAATTGCAAGATCTTTATCTGTGATGGATTTCTTAAGCCAAGTTTCAGACAAGACAAGAATGTCAGTATCCGTAGATGATTTAGCCCAGATCCTCACTTAATCCAGTTTGGGAAGCAGACTTCTAATATTTAGGTGAACAATGTCAAACCCAGATCTAGACTTATAATCACAAGGGTTACTCAAGCACTTAAGATCTATACTACGATTAGGTTGAACATCAGCAAAAGAACAACAAAACATTTATTTTTCACCAGCATTGATGAAGGTGGTGATTAAATAATCTTACTTATCTCGTCATATGAAATATAACTTACTTCACCAATTATTATTTATTTATTCATTTTTATTGTGATTACTTATTGAGTATATTGTGAATAAATTGAGAACAGGAAGTGAACAAAAGTTTTAGCAACTGTTATGTAAAAGAAAAGGGGTAGGATTAAATAAGCTCTGCTTCTTCCTACTCCTTTTCGAACATGTTGAAAAGAGAAACTGGAAATTGTGATGTATCATGTTGTATGCTTGCATGTTCGAAATAAACTCAAACTCAAATATGCCTAACCCGAGGGGTCAGCAACCTCTTTATTGCTGCCCTAGTGGCTCCCTGGAGCATTTTTAAAAAAGGATTGAAAATGGAAAAAGATGGGGGAAATTTTTGTTTTTTGTTTTAATAAGTTTATTGTTTGAGAAGAAACATGACACAAACCTTCCCAATTGTTAGAAAGCCCACTGTTTAATATGTTTGTGTGTATGCTTCACTGATGAGACTATTTGGTGAACATCGTTTTTGTCCTACTAATTTTGGCGAATCTTGAACTCACCATAGTGTGGAATGTGACGTGACAGTTTGTTTACATGTAAAATCTTCCACTCCTTCTTTGACTCATTTTGTCCACCAAAAGTTTCATGCTATACGTGAATGCACAAAAGTGCGCTTTGTTGATGTTATTGACTTGTTGGAGTGCTAATCAGGCATATTTGGTCAGTGCATGACTGCAAGATGTTAACATTCTATATAGGCTAGCTGTATGTACATATTGCATCATTATGCCTTATTTGTAGGTATATTGGAGCTCATTTAATTTCCTTTACTTTTATCCTCTTTGTATATAATTTAGTTTTGTATGTCTCATGACACATTATCTTTACGTAAAATTGGCTGCATTTCAGATAGTTGTTTGTGTGCCATGTTGTTCCAGACCAACGTTCCCCCTGTGCAATTGCGCACTGCTCAGGCGTCCTCCGCGCACGGCAAATCTATGCTGCGCACAAAATAAAATAAAAAAATAAGCGCATAACAATTTTCGACACACGGACACGACAGAGAAAACAGTTTTCGTCATCATTGTTCAAATATTGTAATGTCTGTCGAGACGCTTTGAGGACATGAATTCCATCGATCACTTTACTGAGCAAAACTCTTTATTGTCAGCCATAAACACATCACCAAAATATTAGTAAAAAAAAATTATATCTAGCAAAACTGGTCATTTTCTGCAGTACAAACCAGACCAAAAGAAACTTTGTTATATCAACAGCAGCCGCTCGCTCTTTCTCACTTGCGCCAACACATGCACATATGGCACTTAGCCAGTGATGCGTTTACAGCCACACAAAAAGTCGGACAACTCCAACACCACACATAAAGTGTCATTCCAGGTCGTTACACTATGATTTACCAATCAAATGTGTGCTTATTCTAGTGTCATTTATTAGGAATCTTAATTTATAAATATTAATCATAAAATGCTGTTAATATATTAAATAAATACTAATAAAAATATATTTTTTACAAACAGGAAGTTGCAGGAATGTACACATGATCCCCTGCTTACATCTCATTGTGCAACATGTGAACGTTTTAATGGGAACTAAATGCAATGTCTGAAAGGGGTACAAATTATTTCCAAAGCAGAACCTCCACCCTGACAAACAATACAAGTACACAGTTCACGAAAAACAATATTTTTTGTTATTGTCATTGTAAGTGGGCCGAAACACTTATATTAGAAATGGAAATGACTGCTGTCATTTGATTATAATAATAAGAGAATGTTGTCTGTCTATCTGTGTTGGCTCTGCGATGAGGTGGGGACTTGTCCAGGGTGTACCCCGCCTTCCGCCCGAATGCAGCTGAGATAGGCTCCAGCGACCCCGAAAGGGACCAGCGGTAGAAAATGGATGGATGGATGGATGGAGATTTAACTTCTTATTTAGTCAGGTTTGGGACAGGTGGGCTGCTGGTGTAGCCACAGTAAGCACGTCTGATGTTGCTCACATGGGCTCCACTGAATGCTCAGGGAGTTTTTGCGTTTGCTCACACACATGAAAAATTAGAGGGAACATTGTTCCAGACCACAGCAAACATTACCTGGTTTGCCAAAGATTGTAATAAATCTATTAAAAGAAGACAGCCTGCCGTTTCTTTTAACTTGGACACACACATCTATACCGTTTGGCCATTAAAAGCCAGTAAATTCCAGGAGTTATCTCACCTTCTGAGTAGCCTCTGATTTATGATTTACTAATGGTTTATAATGTTGTAAAAATGTGTACAATAAATATTACATTTCAACATTTCTGTTAATGAAGATTTGCTTCAGCCTGCGACACATAGTAATTTTGATAGTAGGCTAATATAGCTAATATAAACACTTACGTCATTTGTTGCCTTCATTTTAAGACTTATATACAGCTTTTAATTGTTTGTGGCTCCAGACAGATTAGTTTTTTTGTATTTTTGGTCTAATATGGCTCTTTCAACATTTTGGGTTGCCCACCCCTGGCCTAACCCAATGTTTCCTTGCTGGATGAGAAAAAAGATATAATCAACCATAAGGACTAAAACGATATGTAAAACAAGGTAAAGTCAGTGCTTGATAAAATCCAGTTAGGAAAGTATCTGCTAGATGTTCAATTTGTGTTTTTTTGAGGGTCGAAAAATGATAATGTTCATTAGAGCCTCCATAGCTTTGCAACGGGTGGAGCAAAGCCAAGAAGAGTAAAATAGTTGTTGTGGAAAGCATTCTGAGTCGTATGCCACACAGAACAGGATTATCGGAGTTTGTATTGCACCTGAAGTAGAAGTAGTGTTAACAGGAACTGAACTGAAGCTCAATGAAGCAGCACAACGAAAGTACACACCAAAATCAGGACTAGCCGCGGTTCAAGACCGCAGGAAAACAATTCCCAACACCAGAACCAGAAGAAAGAAGCGCCTTCCTTACCCAAGCAGATGGATCAACGCTGTGGCCCCCAACAGACATGACATGAGCAGGCGCGCGGGAACAGCTGGTCACAAAGACTGTCAGACTCGAATCCAGGACTACGCAACAGCAGTCGGCTCCAGGGTTCCTAGGCCGGGCAGATGGATCAACGCAGTGGTCCCCAACAGATCGGCTGGGGAAGCAGGCCACAACGCCAGACCAAACCAGGGCTCAGGATGCAGAAGAACTGATACATTATCGATATTTAAGATATTGCTGGAAATAATAAGTGTTGCATGCCTGTCAGCAGGCAAAGTTGTGGTTATTTAATTTGCACTTATACTGAGCTATTATATATTATCAATGCTCACCCCCTAAAAAGTATACAGTGGTCAACAAAAGTATTTGACCAACTGAGAAGGAGTGCAAGTAAATAACTATAATGTGTAGAGCTGTCTAAGTTAAAATTGTTGACGATTCTGTCAGAGGAGTCTGATTTGACTATCAACCCAGCAGTTGAATCATCAGACTTTGATTTTTTTTCAATCAAAATTTCAATCCCATTTCGCAAAACGACAAACATTTTCTTCCCGTTTCATAAAAAACTAAACAAATTCTCAATATTTACAGAAATATATAATTTCAGTAACAGGTTATTTCTATTGACATTTTTTTTGGTACAATGCATGTGAGCATGTAATTAAAGTTTGATCATTGTAGCGGGCAAGTCCATTTGTCTCGGATGTCTGCTTCTTTGGTTATTATCAAACTTTTCCTCTTTCCCATCACCGACCACTAACCGACATGCCAGCAACCAACAACAAAAACAAACACACTTTTACCACATGTATTTCCCACATGCGTCATCTGCATTTACTGTCTGATGGCAAAGACAAATTATCACACAAGAAGCTTCAAAGAACCATCATTTGAGGAAAATTGGGGTATACACCCTACAGTAAAACATTATCACATATTGTGTATAGCAGACCTAGGCAATTAATTTGACTAGGGGGGCCAAATTTAGAGGAAACAAATGTGTCTGGGGGCCGGTATATCTGATTTTTAGGAACACTAACACAAAACCTCACAATAATGTCTGATTGAATGCTAGAAACATTATGACAGACCGCCTTCAAAAACAGAATAGAATTAAAAAACATTTTTAATGAATGAGACACCCAGAATGTACAGGAAAATAAAGAATGTGGGATTTACAATATTAACTATGAACGATAAAACACTGAATATTGACAACATATGAACGTCACACACCCTCTCGATCAACATATTTTACAATCAAGCGAAACTCAACAAAAATGCAACAAACACAGCAAAATATGAACGCAAAGGGTAAAAAAAAACAAACACCTACAATCTGATGTATCTGATACATCACTAAGCTTTAGAACTTTGTTGTGAAAATCTCCTTCCGCATCTGTCTCTGACACCCGCATTTCAGGCTGACACTCTGTGGAAACGCTCCCCACCCACAGTTCTTGGTGTCTCGTCTAAGCTGCTGTGACTTAGGTCAGTGGCTCCAAACCACCGGGCCGCGGCCCGGTACCGGTCCATGGATCGATTGGTACCGGGCCGCACAAGAAATTTAAAAAATTAAAACAATTACATTTTTTATTTATTTTTTTTATTTTTATTAAATCAACATAAAAAACACAAGATACACTTACAATTAGTGCACCAACTCTTTCTGTTATTAATATTTCTGGTTCCTACATTATATATCAATATATATCAATACAGTCTGCAAGGGAAACAGTCCGTAAGCACACATCATTGTATTTTTTTATGACAAAAAAAAAACAAAAAAAACATACCTTTCTTAGATGCATCACAAGTTGGACGTGGAAGATTCTGAATCAATGGACAAACGTCCAAATATTGATTATTTTAGTATTTTAAATACAGACGGTTCTAAGATGTGGAACTAGTGCTAACACACACGGAGCAAAAACAAGACAGGAGAAGAGGTTAATAAGCCACGCTAACCTCTAAGATAGCTTGAATGGAATTTGAAGTAGTGAAACAAGAAAAGAATAAGTGCTTTGCACACTTCAACATAAAGCTCCAGCTTGGAGTAAGCTCCATTAGGTTTGTTATTCGAATTGTTTGAAGTGTATCATTAGAGAACAAACAGTATTGTTTGTGTAACATGTACATGGTACAAGGATAGTCATGTCCTTGGTGGGGAACTCTGAGCAGCATTTGACTTCTCACTCATCACTTTTCTTTCCTTTTCTGTACTTATCTTCTTCTTATTCCGTTTTTTTCCCCAATAAGACAGGGATGTTTGGGCAAATGTCTTCATTTGTGTGAACTAAATAATAATAACCTGACAACTCAGACAGCACAGTAACATAAATCCAATGTACCGATTGATTTACAAAACCCAAAACCAGTGAAGTTGGCACGTTGTGTAAATCGTAAATAAAAACAGAATACAATGATTTGCAAATCCTTTTCAACTTATATTCAATTGAATAGACTGCAAAGACAAGAAATGTAATGTTCGAACTGAGAAGCTGCATTTTTTACAGCTTAAGTTGTTCAACAGTCCGGGGTCTCAGTTGTGGTATTTTATGCTTCATAATGCGCCACACATTTTCTATGGGAGACAGGTCTGGACTACAGGCAGGCCAGTCTAGTACCCACACTCTTTTACCATGAAGCCACGCTGTTGTAACACATGGTTTGGCATTGTCTTGCTGAAATAAGCAGGGGCGTCCATGAAAAAGACGTTGCTTGGATGGGAACATATGTTGCTCCAAAACCTGTATGTGCCTTTCAGCATTAATGGTGCCTTCACAGATGTGTAAGTTACCCATGTCTTGGGCACTAATACACCCCCATACCATCACACATGCTGGCTTTTGAACTTTGCGCCTATAACAACCCAGGTGGTCCTCTTCCTCTTTGGACACAACATCCACAGTTTCCAAAAACAATTTGAAATGTGGACTCATCAGACCACAGAACACTTTTCCACTTTGCATCAGTCCATCTTAGATACATTGCTCGGGCCTAGCGAAGCCGGCGACGTTTCTGGGTGTTGTTGATAATTGGCTTTGGCTTTGCATGGTAGATGTGGTAACGAACTGTAGTTACTGACAGTGGTTTTCTGAAGTGTTCCTGAGCCCAAGTGGTGATATCCTTTACACACTTTTTGATGCAGTACCGCACAAAGGATCGAACGTCTCGGGCATCCAATGTTTATTACACTTACATGCAGTGACTTCTCCAGATTCTCTGAACCCTTTGATGATATTACGGACATGTAAACGGAGTGTTGTTGGTAGTTTTTAGATGTTTTTATAGAGCGCAAAATACAAACCCCGTTTCCATATGAGTTGGGAAATTGTGTTAGATGTAAATATAAATGGAATACAGTGATTTGCAAATCATTTTCAACCCATATTCATTTGAATATGCAACAAAGACAACATATTTGATGTTCAAACTGATAAACTTTTTTTTTTTTTGCAAATAATCATTAACTTTAGAATTTGATGCCAGCAACACGTGACAAAGAAGTTGGGAAAGGTGGCAATAAATACTGATAAAGTTGAGGAATGCTCATCAAACACTTATTTGGAACATCCCACAGGTGAACACGCAAATTGGGAACAGGTGCGTGCCATGATTGGGTATAAAAGTAGATTCCATGAAATGCTCAGTCATTCACAAACAAGCATGGAGCGAGGGTCACCACTTTGTCAACAAATGCATGAGCAAATTGTTGAACAGTTTAAGAAAAAGCTTTCTCAACCAGCTATTGCAAGAAATTTAGGGATTTCACCATCTACGGTCCGTAATATCATCAAAGGGTTCAGAGAATCTGGAGAAATCACTGCACGTAAGCAGCTAAGCCCGTGACCTTCGATCCTTCAGGCTGTACTGCATCAACAAGCGACATCAGTGTGTAAAGGATATCACCACATAGGCTCAGGAACACTTCAGAAACCCACTGTCAGTAACTACAGTTGGTCGCTACATCTGTAAGTGCAAGTTAAAACTCTCCTATGCAAAGCGAAAACCGTTTATCAACAACACCCAGAAACGCCGTCGGCTTCGCTTGGCCTGAGCTCATCTAAGATGGACTGATACAAAGTGGAAAAGTGTTCTGTGGTCTGACGAGTCCACATTTCAAATTGTTTTTGGAAACTGTGGACGTCGTGTCCTCCGGACCAAAGAGGAAAAGAACCATCCGGATTGTTATAGGCGCAAAGTTGAAAAGCCAGCATCTGTGATGATATGGGGGTGTATTAGTGCCCAAGACATGGGTAACTTACACATCTGTGAAGGCGCCATTAATGCTAAAAGGTACATACAGGTTTTGGAGCAACATATGTTGCCATCCAAGCAACGTTACCATGGACGCCCCTGCTTATTTCAGCAAGACAATGCCAAGCCACGTGTTACATCAACGTGGCTTCATAGTAAAAGAGTGCGGGTACTAGACTGGCCTGCCTGTAGTCCAGACCTGTCTCCCATTGAAAATGTGTGGTGCATTATGAAGCCTAAAATACCACAACGGAGACCCCCGGACTGTTGAACAACTTAAGCTGTACATCAAGCAAGAATGGGAAAGAATTCCACCTGAGAAGCTTAAAAAATGTGTCTCCTCAGTTCCCAAACGTTTGCTGAGTGTTGTTAAAAGGAAAGGCCATGTAACACAGTGGTGAACATGCCCTTTCCCAAATACTTTGGCACGTGTTGCAGCCATGAAATTCTAAGTTAATTATTATTTGCAAAAAAAAAATTAAGTTTATGAGTTTGAACATCAAATATCTTGTCTTTGTAGTGCATTCAATTGAATATGGGTTGAAAAGGGTTTGCAAATCTTTGTATTCCGTTTATATTTACATCTAACACAATTTCCCAACTCATATGGAAACAGGGTTTGTAGATTGATCCCAATTACCTAAATTGCCAGCCGCTTCTTACTCGCAGTTTGTTATGATTTTAAATGCACAGAAAAAGGAACATGATATGTGTTCTTGTCTCACATAGGGATTGTAAATGATTGGCATAATTCCTCCAAAAGAGAACATTTCGGTCAGATCGAATGATGTTTATCCGAGGTGGGATGTGAGAATAGCTTGAATTTGTCGTTACGTTACCTTGGCTGGACTCCGTTGTAGGCGGTCTGTCCAAACCACTGCTATGATCAAAGATCGTATAGTCAGGGGGTCGGTTCTAGAGCCTTTTTAGCGCTGCTCTAGTAGCTCCCTGGAGCTTTTTCAAAAATGTATGAAAATTGAAGTGTCATGTTTGTCCTCCTACACAAACCTTTCTAATTGTTAGAAAGTCCACTGTTTAATATGTTATTGTTTATGCTTCAATGATGAACGTATTTGGCGAGTAAAAATGTGTAGAATAAATATCAAATTTCAACATTTCTGTCAAAGAAGATTTGCGACATGTTTCTTTCAGCACTGCGTGGTGCCAGGCAGGTGGCTGTTGCCAACAAAACAAATACCTGCGCAAGCAGATATTGTTAAACATGAACAACATCAAATCCAAATACCGCACCCGCCTCAGAGATAAGAGCCTAAAATAGCTCATATAGACACGTATATCATGTGTTGCTTTCATTATAAGACTTATATAAGGCTTTTATTTATTTTTTTGCGGCTCCTGGCAGATTTGTTTTGTGTATTGTTGGTCCCAATATGGCTTTTTGAACATTTTGGGTTGCCGACCCTTGGTATGGTCAAGTGAAGATGATCTACCACATACATGGTGAGTTAGGGTGATGTTCTACAACAGAGGTGTCACACCTCAAGGCCCGGGGGCCACATCTGTCCTGCCACAATGTTTTTTGGGTTTTCATTGAAACCCTTTTCAAATTGAATTCTACACTAGCATAATCTACTAAAATGATGATTAAATGATGGTGCTGATGAGATCTCCCCTGCCTTCTTAAGCCAGCGTGTCCTGCGTTCCAGTGCCAGAACGTAGCTACTTGTATCCGTACAGTAAGCCCTACACATCTCTAGCTCTCCTCGCCTACGTGCTCCTTGCGTCATTCCCTGGTTTTGAGCTGTGTGTCTCGTCTCCCCGGATTCCCTTTGGACTCTCTGCTGCCTTCCCGGATCTGGACTTTTCGCCTTCCCCCGGACAACGACGCCTCATTCCAGCCCTTGACCACTTGCCTGTCCCCAGACATCCGAGCTTGCCTTGCCCTTTCTGGACTTCCGCATCTGCCTCAACACGCACATCCAACACCACCCGGTAACACCCAACATATAATCACATCACATAGTCACACACCACATGTTTGGCTTAATTACACACGTCACACATTTGTGCAAATAAACACGCTGCAACCGGAACGACATCCCTGTCTCAGTGCTGTCTCCGTCCTCACTGTACCGTTACATAAAATGCCTGATTTTAATGTAGCGTTTTCAAACAGTTGTAGCAAAATCGCTCCAAGGAATGTAGGGAGACATCTGATTAGTTAGACCGCAAAGAGGGTTGTGTCTTAGTGCTGCTGGTACAAGTTTGATTGGCAAACATATCAATGATTGGCCAAAATGTATTGGAAAATTGCGGGTATTGGGCAAAATTTGGCATAATTTGCACTGTTTCGAAACATGCATCAGACCATTATGTACCACTTTTTTGGGGCATTGTAGAGGCAGTCCTGCACTGCGTCCACATTTTAACCAACTTTGTATGGCGCTGAATATGCCCTTGAATGTTCCAGATGCAAGAAAATGCATACTGCAACAAGTTTTTGTTCATATAAGAGATATGTTAATATTCAAACCCCAGACACCAAAACACATCAATTGAACTTAAGTCATCCATCTGCTAAATTAGAAAAAAAAAATGTTAAATGATATTGCTGAAACGTGTTTACATTACAGTTGAGTGCGTTACGAACATAAAATGTAGATTGTTACTCGAACTGCTTTATTAAGATGGCATAAAAGCAGAAAAAAATGAGTCTAAAGTCACTTTAATCTGAGACTTTTGTCAAAATATGTGAAGTCTTTTCTCATTCTGATACCAATCACACACGTGCGGCTTCACAATAACAACGCTACGCTTCACATCCGGTCTAACCAACCAAACAACAAAAAATTGTCTCACAATACGATCATGCTTGTTCAAAGATGTTTTGTAATGTTATTCTGTGATATTTCTACTTAAATAAATGCTTTCTGGCTAAATGGAAATAAAGTGTATTGTAATAACAAGTCAGGAATTTATTTATGTTCACAAATAGCACTGTCAAACTCAATTGACATAAGCACGACACACACACATACGACGGCTCCTTCCTCAATCACTTTCTCTTTCTCGTCTCCTTCTTCGCTACCACTGAGACCTTAATACTGCTGGCATGCCTGTCTCTGCCCTCTGTAGCCCACATCGGGTAATTACAGTTCACTACACAATATTACCATCCCTACATTATATTATTTTATAACATGTTCTGATTGATAGTCCGCAATTACAGAATGTTTAAAAGGCTGAATATTGCATTTTATCAATAAATAGAGAAGTTTAAACAAATATGATTAACTTCACCAACAAGTAATGTACAGATTATCAGAAGCATTTATTCAAGTACAAATATCACATTATACAATACCAAACATCTTTGACAATCAAAGCATGATCGTAACAATTTACATTTTGTGTTATTAATGCGTGAAACTGGTGTCTAAACATGGAAGTGTAGCTCCTCCTCTGAATGCAAGTGCTCCTACAGCAGGAATACAAATTCTGTATTCCTACAAAATACAAAAATCTGGCAAGACACCAACGCAATGATGGTATTTTTTTTATTGTCTTTAAAAGCTTGTTTATGTCCTTTTTGTGTTAAACTGTTAAAAACAGGATAATATGTTAACACAGCGTTTACCTGTTTCTCACATTTTTTGTAAGGGGCGTCGGAGGTTGGCAGACCCGTCAGTCATCCTGTTCTGTCTCCCTGTAATGTCTGTCTGCTGTTAAATGGGATTGTGCTGAAAATCTTAATTTCCCCTCGGCGATTGATCAAGTCTGATGATGAAAATGTATATCTATTTGCGATTAATCATGATTATTTTTGAGTTACCTATGAACAAATTGCGATTATTCAGGATTTATGCAGATCCCAAATACAGATCAGCAGGTACCAGACGGTAAGAAAAGTTGCTTTTGCATAATATTGCGAAACAAAACGGCAGATAATGTCTTACCTTACACCCACTATAATACTACTCGTATGTTGAAGCACATCAAACGGTGCAGCCTACACTTATCTCTTATGTTTGACTGCCACCTACTGGTCACACTTATCATTACACCACGTACCAAATAAAATTGTTTGGAGGTGGGTAAGCTCAACCAAACGTATTCCTTACATTAGGCGCACTGTTGAGTTTTGAGGGGAAAAAAAGATTTTAAGTGCGCCTTATAGACCGGAAAATAAGGTACACATATTCACATTATGTGGAAATACTGTCAAAGCGCTTTGAGTACCTTGAAGGTAGAAAAGCGCTATACAAGTATAACCCATTTATCATTATCATTTATTATTAAAAATGAAAAATTTAAAGATTTAGGAGCCAAAAGTGCTGCTGTAGACATTCACTGCCACAAATGTACCTTGCATATTTCATGAATAATTAAAACATTTGATGAAGGACTTATAAATCAGGCCCTACGTATATTTGCAGTCAGTCATAGAACCTTTTTGTCACTTGGAAAAAATATCGAGGACATGAGCTCGGTGTGGTATTTGGGTCCATGAGTACAACCTGCGTTTGGTAACCTTGAGGGCACCCCATCTGATGCAGGTCTCTCGCCAACAGTACTCTGTATAAACACTTAAATACATTTTTATCACAACAAGCTGTGATTGCTTCATTTTGATTAGAGCACTCTCACGGTGAATGTGACCTTTTGTTTTTTTTACAAGGTTGATAAGAAACATGAGCACCAGTAGCTGGCTTGTGTGCTGCGTGTTGATGCGTGTGTACATACGTGTTTATACACTATATTGCCAAAAGTATTTGGCCACCTGCCTTGACTCACATATGAACTTGAAGTGCCATCCCATTCCTAACCTATAGGGTTCAATATGATGTCGGTCCACCTTTTGCAGCCATTACAGCTTCAACTCTTCTGGGAAGGCTGTCCACAAGGTTGCGTAGTGTGTTTATAGGAATTTTCCACCATTCTTTCAAAAGCGCATTGGTGCGGTCACACACTGATGTTGTTCGAGAAGGCCTGGCTCTCAGTCTACGTTCTAATTCATCCCAAAGGTGTTCTATCGGGTTCAGTTCAGGACTCTGTGCAGGCCAGTCAAGTTCATCCACACCAGACGCTGTCATCCATGTCTTTATGGACCTTGCTTTGTGCACTGGTGCACAGTCGCTGAGCTCCTGAGAGCGGCCTATTCTTTCACAAATGTTCGTAGAAACAGTCTCCATGCCTAAGTGGTTGATTTTATACACCTGTGATTAGGACACCTGATTATGATCATTTGGATGGGTGGCCAAATACTTTTGGCAATAGAGTGTACACTACCGTTCAAAAGTTTGGGGTCACCCAAACAATTTTGTGGAATAGCCTTCATTTCTAAGAACAAGAATAGACTGTCGAGTTTCAGATGAAAGTTCTCTTTTTCTGGCCATTTTGAGCGTTTAATTGACCCCACAAATGTGATGCTCCAGAAACTCAATCTGCTCAAAGGAAGGTCAGTTTTGTAGCTTCTGTAACGAGCTAAACTGTTTTCAGATGTGTGAACATGATTGCACAAGGGTTTTCTAATCATCAATTAGCCTTCTGAGCCAATGAGCAAACACATTGTACCATTAGAACACTGGAGTGATAGTTGCTGGAAATGGGCCTCTATACACCTATGTAGATATTGCACCAAAAACCAGACATTTGCAGCTAGAATAGTCATTTAACACATTAGCAATGTATAGAGTGTATTTCTTTAAAGTTAAGACTAGTTTAAAGGCCTACTGAAACCCACTACTACCGACCACGCAGTCTGATAGTTTATATATCAATGATGAAATCTTAACATTATAACACATGCCAATACGGCTGGGTTAACTTATAAAGTGACATTTTAAATTTGCCGCTAAACTTCCGGTTCGAAACGCCTCTGAGGATGACGTATGCGCGTGACGTAGCCCGGGGAACACGGGTATGCCTTCCACATTGAAGCCAATACGAAAAAGCTCTGTTTTCATTTAATAATTCCACAGTATTCTGGACATCTGTGTTCGTGAATCTGTTGCAATTATGTTCATTGCATTATGGAGAAAGAAGCTGAGCAAGCAAAGAAGAAAGTTGTCGGTGCGAAACGGACGTATTTTCCGAAAGAAGTCAGCAACAACAGTACACAGCCGGCGCGTCTTTGTTTACATTCCCGAAAGATGCAGTCAAGATGGAAGAACTCGGATAACAGAGACTCTAACCAGGAGGACTTTTGACTTCGATACACAGACGCCTGTAGAGAACTGGGACAACACAGACTCTTACCAGGATTACTTTGATTTGGATGACAAAGACGCAGACGTGCTACCGTGAGTATGGAGCTTTGGCTTCTAAACATTTGATCGCTTGACCGTTTGTGCGCAACTTTTTTTTGCGTATGTACGTAACTTTTTAAAAATATATAAGCTTTATGAACCTTGGGTTAGGTGAACGGTCTTTTGGGCTGAGTGATTGTGTGTGTTGATCAGGTGTTTGAATTGTATTGGCGTGTTCTATGGAGCTAGGAGCTAGCATAGGAGCTAGGAGTTAGCATAACAAAGACGTAGGTGTTTTTATGCTGGATTAATTTGTGTCATATTAAATATAAGCCTGGTTGTGTTGTGGCTAATAGAGTAAATATATGTCTTGTGTTTATTTACTGTTTTAGTCATTCCCAGCTGAATATCAGGTACCGTGAGTATGCAGCCTTGGCTGCTAAACATTTGATAGCTTGACCGTATGTGCGCGTCACGTACGTAACTTTTTAAAAATATATAAGCTTTATGAACCTTGGGTTAGGTGAACGGTCTTTTGGGCTGAGTGATTGTGTGTGTTGATCAGGTGTTTGAATTGTATTGGCGTGTTCTATGGAGCTAGGAGCTAGCAGAGGAGCTAGGAGCTAGCATAACAAACACGCAGGTGTTTTTATGCAGGATTAATTTGTGGCATATTAAATATAAGCCTGGTTGTGTTGTGGCTAATAGAGTATATATATGTCTTGTGTTTATTTACTGTTGTAGTCATTCCCAGCTGAATATCAGCTCACCCCCGGCTCTCACAGCATCTTCCCTATCTGAATCGCTTCCACTGCCCTCTAGTCCTTCACTTGCACTTTACTCATCCACAAATCTTTCATCCTCGCTCAAATTAATGGGGAAATTGTCGCTTTCTCGGTCCGAATCTCTCTCACTTCATGCGGCCATCATTGTAAACAATAGGGAACTTTGCGTATATGTTCAATTGACTACGTCACGCTACTTCCGGTAGGGGCAAGCCTTTTTTTATCAGATACCAAAAGTTGCGATCTTTATCGTCGTTGTTCTATACTAAATCCTTTCAGCAAAAATATGGCAATATCGCGAAATGATCAAGTATGACACATAGAATAGATCTGCTATCCCCGTTTAAATAAAAAAAATTCATTTCAGTAGGCCTTTAAAGTTATCTTCATTGAAAAGTACAGTGCTTTTCCTTCAAAAATAAGGACATTTCAATGTGACCCCAAACTTTTGAACGGTAGTGTATATACTGTATGAGTATTTCCACATTGCTATGTCACAAGAGTGGACAGCTTCATACATGACAAATTAATCAAGCCACGCAAGGACAAAAAACAGGATTAAAGAGGGTGCAGGATACGTGACATGCAGCCCTCATTTCGTCTATGAATAGAGTCTAAAACAAAAGGACAGCCATGGATGGAAGGGCTGCGTGATGAAGACAGACTGTTTCCCTCTGGGCTGAAGGGATGACTGACAGACTAACAGGGTCGCAATCTGACTGTCACATTTAAACACAGAGCTCCTCGTCCAAATATAGCTTGCATCTCTTTCAGTGCAACTATGAAAATACAAGCAACCCAAAAAACATGTGCAGACACCCAAGGCACAAGCCAACAAATCAGTATGCGTCTGCTTTTAAAGATGTGCATCCTTTATTACTTTTAGGTTATTGCTTCCCCCCCCCTCTTGACTGGCCCCTGCCTCCAGTTCTCCCTTCTGTTTCCTTTTGATCTCTTTTATGCTGAGCACAATTATGTGAAATGGAAACGCTCAAAGAGAAAGTGCTGCGCTGTTTCCCCACGTGCAACAACCTCCGGGGATCATTTCTCTAAAGATATTGATGAGTAGACCAGCGTGATGTGATGATGGGATGTTCTTATCAGTTGTAGCCGGTGTCACGGTCTGGAGAATGGCGTGCCTGTTGGCCTAATGTAACCTTTCAGTTGACACCCTGCCACAGATCCCAAAGAAACCAATTACTCCCGCGTTTGAAGATTTCCAACAACTTTTATCCAACCCCGCTTTTGGTCCAGTGCACTAGTTATTCTCCTTTTTTGACTACAGCTTTCACTTTTTACCCTTTTCTTGAATAAAAGTGCCACATTTGGTGACTCACACCTCACAAAAAAAGGTTTTGTTGCTCGCTTGCTATCGTCAGCTTTTTATGAAAAAACATTCCATTTGTACTTAAAAGGGCAATTATGAAACACTGATAAGGTTTGTCATGTGCAGCAATGTGAAAGTAATGTGACTTTATGTTTGGGGCGGTGAAGCAAAGCGCGAGAGCAAACATCGAAACGTAACATGTTTGCTCGGTTCACCATGACAGCATCACAAACCCTAAGAGTGGCGACAATACGCAATCCCAGATAATACGTTCAGCTGTCACGCTATGTGCCGCCTCGCAGCATGGGAAAACATGAGTCACAAGTGTATCGAATGCATCCTTCGTAAAAATGAGAATAAAAAAAATACAGCCGATTTCGTCCTGTTGGTTGCTGTAAAAATAAAAGCAGCATTCTGCAGACAAACAGAGCTGCAACTTCTGTTGCCTGGGAGAGCTTTGAAACCATGGAGACAAAAAGTATTCTTTATCCATCGCAGAGCACCTCAGCTTTACACTAGGGACAAAATCTGTACTTACAAATGTCACCGTTATCTAACACCGAGTTAGCTGGCTGTGTGGAGGAGTATGGTCATTAATCACATACTGGGTTTTTGGCTAAATCGCTGTGGTTCTAAGACAGGGGTCGGCTTCCCAAAATGTTGAAAGGGCCATATTGGACCAAAAATACAACAACAACAAATCTGTCTGGAGCCGCAGACAATTAAAAGTCTTATATAAGTGTTATAATGAAGGCAACACATGATGTAAGTGTCCATATTAGCTATATATCAGGGGTGTCCAAACTTTTTCCACTGAGGGCCGCACACTGAAAAATCAAAGCAAGCGGGGGCCATTTTGACATTTTTTATTTTAAAAACCAATACAATATATGTATAAAAAATATACATTTAGGCCTCCACTCAAGCTTGATACTGGGGACTCCAAAGGGTTTAGGTTAAAAAAAAATTAAAAAAATGTTATTATTTAGAGTTATTATTATTATTATTATTCAAAGTTTAAATATCTAGATCAACATTAGGTATATCTGTCAATATAACGTTTTTTTTTTACATTTAAGTTGTATGCACTTTTTGTCAAAGAAAACCCATTTTTTTATGGAAAAAACACAAAATATGAAATATTTTCCCCCAATAAAATTTTAAAGTGGAACATTTCAGATTATAAAATAATTGGAGCTCATAACATAGCTCATAACAACATTGATTTCATATTTTTTGAGCAATGACACTTAAAAAAAAAAAAAGTCCCACTAAAATTATTGGGGATCCAAAAGGGTCCTGCTCAGTAAAGTGTTAAAAAATAAATCGTAATTTTTTTTTAAACTGTTAACACAATAGTCTCGAGATCAACTTCAGATCTATCCGTCAATTATAACTTGTATTGTTGTTTATTATGTTACTTGTTTGTTCATTTTAGGCCCTTCTTTAAAAAAAACAAAAAAACATAGTTTTTTATCTGGCAAACACAAAATATGCAACATTTTCCCCAAAAAATATCTCAAAGTGGAATATTTAATGTTACCTAATTGGAGCCTTGAATAGGTCAATAATTCATAATAACATTGTTTTTGATTCATTATTATGAAAGAAACAGCCTGCATGACAGCTTAGTGTTATTAGAGTCAACATAGCAACATTTTATTGTCACCTGTTTACTCTTTTATACTACTTTTTATGTTTTGTTTTGGGTTTTTTTGTATTTTTAGAATGTGCAACAACATTGATTTCATATTTTTTGAGCAATGACACTTAAAAAAAAAAAAAGTCCCACTAAAATTATTGGGGATCCAAAAGGGTCCTGCTCAGTAAAGTGTTAAAAAATAAATCGTAATTTTTTTTTAAACTGTTAACACAATAGTCTCGAGATCAACTTCAGATCTATCCATCAATTATAACTTGTATTGTTGTTTATTATGTTACTTGTTTGTTCATTTTAGGCCCTTCTTTAAAAAAAACAAAAAAACATAGTTTTTTATCTGGCAAACACAAAATATGCAACATTTTCCCCAAAAAATATCTCAAAGTGGAATATTTAATGTTACCTAATTGGAGCCTTGAATAGGTCAATAATTCATAATAACATTGTTTTTTATTCATTATTATGAAAGAAACAGCCTGCATGACAGCTTAGTGTTATTAGAGTCAACATAGCAACATTTTATTGTCACCTGTTTACTCTTTTATACTACTTTTTATGTTTTGTTTTGGGTTTTTTTGTATTTTTAGAATGTGCCTTGGGGCCGTTAAAAAATTACCTGCGGGCCGCAAATGGCCCCCGGGCCGCACTTTAGACATCCCTGCTATATATTGCCCTCCCGGTAACCGTTAAAGATACTACCTCAGTAGAAGCATTTAAGTCCCATCTTAAAACTCATTTGTATACACCAGCCTTTAAATAGATTAGGGGACCACAAATGAAGCGCTAGCTGTTCAAAGTCGGGACCCGGTATGGACCACTCATCTGTGCATCAGTTGAGGACGTCTCTGCGCTGCAGACTTGTCTCCACCCAAGACGATTTCCGGCTGGCCCCACTATGGACTGGGCTCTCACACTATGATTTAGATCCACTCGACATCCATTGCACCGGTCGCCCAGGGGGCGGGGGTTCCCTACATCTGCGGTCCACTCCAAGGTTTCTTATTGTAAACATGAGTTTCTCGTTGGGTTGAGTTTTTTCTTGCACTGATATGGGATCTGAGCCGAGGATGTGGTTGTGGCTCCCTTTGAGACACTCATGATTTAGGGCTATATAAATAATATTTGATTGATTGATTGATTGATGATATATTAGCTTACTATCAAAGGTTGACGCAAATCTTCGTTGACAGAAATATTGTATTTACATTTTTATTCTACACATTTTTGCAACATTGGAAAACATTAGTAAAATTGAGGTTTCTCAGAGGGTTAGATAACTTCTGGAGATCGTTGGCTTAGAATGGCCAAAGGTATAAATGTGTGTGTCCAAGTTCAAGGAAATGGCAGGCGGTCTTCTTCTAAAAGATTTATTATAATCTTTGCAAGCTGGGTAACGTTTGCTGTGGTCTGGAACAGCATGGCATACAAACAACTATCACACATGCAGCCAATTTTACATACAGATAATGTGTCATGAGACATGCAAATATAAATTAAATATACAGAGGACATAAGTAAAGGAAATTAAATGAGTTCAAATATACCTACAAACAAGGCATAATGATGCCAAATCTACATACAGCTAGCCCAAATAGCATGCTAGCATCGATTAGCTTGCAGTCATGGATTGATCAAGTATGCCTGATTAGCACTCCGGCAAATAAATGAAATCAACAAAGCTCACCTTTGTGCATTCACGCACATTATAAAATGTTTGATGGACAAAATGAGACAAAGGACGAGTGGCATAAAACACGTCTTTCTGTGGCAGCATCGGAGAAAGTTGTACATGTAAACAAACTACGATGAGTTCAAGGATCGCTGTAATTAGTAGGACAAAATGGTGCTTGCCAAATACTCTCATCAGTGAAGCATAATTGATATAAACAGTGGGATTTCTAACAATTAGGAAGGTTTGTGTTGTGTTTGTTCTCCTACAGAAAATATATTAAAACACTTTTTTTTTTTCCCCATTTTTTTTCCATTTTCACACATCTCTTAAAGAGGTCCAGGGAGCCACTAAGGCCGCACTATAGAGAGCCGCAGGTTGCTGACCCCCGTTCTAAAACAAGTTTTATCTGGCAGGAGTCAGGAGGTATTGAATTTAGCATTTTCTTACAAGTTGGTTGGCAGCTTTGAAAAAGTGTTGTTCTGCTATGACCAGGGATTTGCGGTCGGGGTAAGCAGGTAAGAAAGAGACTCACTTGTTTTAATGAAAAAAAATTGAAAAACAAATAAAATTCATACAATAAATATTTTTATATGAATAGAATTGTTTAGTTATAACAATTCCTAAAGTAAACATCCCCTAATTAGTTGTTTCCCAATTCCTGATCATATAGAGTGCAGGAAGCTAATATCAATCAATCAATCAATGTTTATTTATATAGCCTTAAATCACAAGTGTCTCAAAGGGCTGCACAAGCCACAACGATATCCGCGGTACAGAGCCCACATAAGGGCAAGGAAAAACTCACAACCCCCCCCCCCCCCCCCCCCCTCTATAGGGGAGCCCGGATGCAATGGACATCGAGTGGGTCTGACATAATATCATAGAAACCAGACGAAGCAGTGCCTAATATTCATTTTACGGTCTGCTTTAGTGAGCCAGCAAAAGCTCAGTGAACACTGGCTGAAGATGTGGCTATTACTGTTTGTCAGCAAAGTCTGCGATATAAAAGGTTCTTTTCCACCAAAAGTTCAGGAACTAATGGTTCCTGCAACCTCTAGTTCCTGGAACTATAGGTTGCCGTAGAAGTGTGTGGTTTGTGTTTGCACCGCATTTCACAGTCCAGGGTAGTTTATACATATCAGGCTGATGCCGTACTGAGGAGTGGTTTAGTATATTTCTACACTGATACCATGTAAATAAACAGACAATATTAGGGTCACAGTTATTCTACTAAAGTCTGAGTAAATGAAATACGAAGCAATAATGATCAAACCGACATGATTTAGAAAATACCAAATTGTTCATTAAAAGTCAGGCTTGTGATCTTACAGTCAGAAAGTCGTCCTCTCGGTAAATTATGAATTCATGAAGGTCAGGCGGTTCTTGATGGTCCATTTCAATTGTAAATAACGATATGTAAATAATAAATGTCTGCAGCGGTTGCTTTAAGGCAGGGGTCACCAACCTTTTTGAAACCAAGAGCTACTTCTTGGGTACTGATTAATGCGAAGGGCTACCAGTTTGATACACACTTAAATAAATTGCCAGAAATAGCCAATTTGCTCAATTTACCTTTAACTCTATGTTATTATTAATAATGAATGATATTTACACTTAATTGAACGGTTTAAAAGAGGAGAAAACACCAAAAAAATTACAATTAAATTTTGAAACATAGTATATCTTCAATTTCGACTCTTTAAAATTGAAAATTCAACCGAAAAAAAGAAGAGAAAAACCAGCTAATTCGAATCTTTTTGAAAACATTAAAAAAAGAATTTATGGAACATCATTTGTAATTTTTCCTGATTAGGATTAATTTTAGAATTTTGATGACATGTTTTAAATAGGTTAAAATCCGATCTGCACTTTGTTAGAATATATAACAAATTGGACCAAGCTATATTTCTAACAAAGACAAATCATTATTTCTTCTATATTTTCCAGAACAAAAATTTTAAAAGAAATTAAAAAGACTTTGAAATAAGATTTAAATTTGATTCTACAGATTTTCTACATTTGCCAGAATAATTTTTTTGAATTTTAATCATAATAAGTTTGAAGAAATATTTCACAAGTATTCTTCGTCGAAAAAACAGAAGCTAAAATTAGAATTAAATTAAAATGTATTTATTATTCTTTACAATAAAAAAAATAAATTTACTTGAACATTGATTTAAATTGTCAGGAAAGAAGAGGAAGGAATTTAAAAGGTAAAAAGGTATATGTGTTTAAAAATCCTAAAATCATTTTTAAGGTTGTATTTTTTCTCTAAAATTGTCTTTCTGAAAGTTATAAGAAGCAAAGTAAAAAAATGCATGAATTTATTTAAACAAGTGAAGACCAAGTCCTTAAAATATTTTCTTGGATTTTCAAATTCTATTTGAGTTTTGTCTCTCTTAGAATTAAAAATGTCGGGCAAAGCGAGACCAGCTTGCTAGTAAATAAATACAATTTAAAAAATAGAGGCAGCTCACTGGTAAGTGCTGCTATTTGAGCTATTTTTAGAACAAGCCAGCGGGCTACTCATCTGGTCCTTACGGGCTACTTGGTGCCCGCGGGCACCGCGTTGGTGACCCCTGCTTTAAGGACATAATTCACCACATCTGTTTACTTGACGTCATTATTCACTGTCACTGTTCTATTGTGCACATGACAGTTTAAAACAGTCTGTCCACTTCTTGTAGCTTCGCGTATTGAAATGAAGTTTGTGAAAAATAATAAGCAACAATCAACTGCAAACACTCTAAGATAGTTTCACTGATCAGCGTTCTTCAGCACTGACATGCCCTAAAAAAGTTCCTGTATGTTGAAAGGTCATTTCGACCTTCTTTCTCTCGTCTTTCCCGCCGTTGCCAAGGTTCTTGTGATAGAAATGTACAAGAAATAAGAAATAAACAAGTTGCCGCGCATAATCAATGGCGGTCATGTGTTTGAAAAATAAGTTTTAGAAATGCCCCCAATCGTGTTCAACCAATCAGCATTCAACAGCCCAACTCGCCCCCGAAAAGGTTCCGGGTACCTTCCAAAAGTCCCACCTGTCCTGGTAAACAGCTGTATTGGGTTCAAATCACGACAGGATATGTGTCAAATTATACCGTATGTCTTAATTATGCTAAATTTGTTATTTTGTATAAATGAATCATTGAACAATTTATTTCCTATTAATTTGTTTTAGTTCAAAACATGCATCACGTTAAATTCAAGTTTGATTCAGTAAGTCAAAAAATGTTTCACATGGATAAAAAAAAAGTTTGAGAAAATGCTGTAATGGGAGTGGAGGGGTTTAAAATAAAATCATGCAATTGAGCCCGGGGCGGCCTTGTTGCTACTTTAAGCAAAAATGCAGATTCTATTGACCAGAGATGAGGCCATTGGAGGATTTTTTGTATTTCTTCTGCATTACAACATCGTGATTGCATATGGCTAATTGAGTCCTCTTTGCTGTCCCTCTTGCTCTCAGTGGTTCAACTGTTCAGAGTGAAGGGTTCTTGAGGGGTCCTCATGTGAAGTACAACATTGACACGAAGTAAGTAAGATCATTTTCACCAGTAATAATCACCTTGTGATTGAGTTGTTTTCCGACTCTCTCCCACGGAGGTTACATGATGTTAGTGAATTCCTTGAAAAATCTCTCACATGCAGATTGCTTTCAGTAAAGGGCAGTTTAGTGAACTCAATTCATCCATTTTCTACCGTTGCAGGCAGCCTAGGCAAGCTGACTTTAGGCGAAACGCATACTACACCGTGGGCAATCCATCACATATAGAGACAGACAGCCATTCACACTCGCATTCCCACCATCACTCCACTTGCTGAACAAAACTGAGGCACGTCAACCACTAGACCACGGGTGGGCAAGCTTTTTTTTCTCAGGGGCTACAATGGCTTTTAAATTTTGACAGACGGGCCAGGCAAGCACATATCATATCTGTTGGAACTAAGAGTAGACTTCTCGAACGTAGACTATTTAAATATAGTACATCTATTTTCAGTAATATCATATCAGAACATCAAATAAACAATGGTATTGCAGGGTTAACACTTACATTCTCTTTTAGAGGAAGCTGTGTTTTTGATCACCCTTTTTTTGCTAGTGTGTTGAAGTCTAGTATCAGTTTTGTTGTGGCAATTCTCAAGGCAGATATTTTGTCATTACTGCACTAGACTACGCCAGTGACAGTTTAGTGAACCATAATCAGTCAAACGCATTCTAATATTCAATCTGACCATCACTCATTAATTTGAAATATTTGGATGTGGTCTAGTATTTCCTAACCCACAACATGTGCTGCACGAACCTGCAAACATTGACCACCACTCATGCACAAATGCTCTCCAAAATAATCTCTGTCCTTTTGAAGAAGTAAGTTTGAAGAACTCTCGCGACTCATTACTAGGACAAAACAAACATCATGTCTACTCGACCCACTTCCTGAGAAACTCATCAATGAGCTGTTTGCAATATTAGGACAATCAGTGCTAAATATTATTAACTTATAACTTTCCTCTGGTACTGTTCCCTAGGCATTCAAAACAGTGGTTATCCATCTGCTGCTTAAAAGACCAACCCTCGACCTTGACTTCCTGCTCTCATTAATCTGTAAAACACCCGAAAAATGGTTGCACAGTAGCTAAATGAATTTTCTACTATCTTTGTAAATTATTTTAGTCTGCTGAGATGGCCCTCACAAATGGCCCTCACGTTATCTGTAACTCAGCGCTGTTTTCGATACCGTTGATCATAACATTCTTTTAGAATGCATTAAATCATGTGTCGGTATGTCAGACTTATTTTTCTTAGTTTAAATCCTATCTCACTGAAAGGATGCACTGTGTTTCCCATAACAATGTGACCTCCGAGTATGTCAAGGTTACTTGCGGAGTTCCACAAGGATCGATTTTCGGCCCTGTACTCTACACTAGATGCTGTCGCTAGATGACATCATAAGCAACTTCGGTGTTGGCTTTAACTGTTATGCTGATGACACCTAAACTTTACGTGCTCCTAAAGCTGACCAACATGCCAGATTGTAGTCATCTGGATGTGTGTCTTAATTAAATTAATATTCATTAATTAATGTCCAGCAACTTTTTGCATCTTAACGCTTAAAAATTGGAAATGTTGATTATCAGTTTAAGGGTACCACATTGAAATGCGACAATAAAACAATCGTACAAAGCGACTCGGTGAAAAATCATGGCATTTTTTTGGGACCAACTCTCTCGTTTGACTAAAACAGCCTTCTTTTTTTCTCTGTAATATCGCTAAAATCTGTCTATCAGTGACTCTGAGATCATTATTCCTGCGTTTGTTACATCTCGTCTCGATTATTTTATTGAATTATTATCTTCAGCATTAGGGACGGCGTGGCGAAGTTGGTAGAGTGGCCGTGCCAGCAATCGAACGGTTGCTGGTTACTGGGGTTCAATCCCCACCTTCTACCATCCTAGTCACGTCCGTTGTGTCCTTGGGCAAGACACTTCACACTTGCTCCTGATGGCTGCTGGTTAGCGCCTTGCATGGCAGCTCCTGCCATCAGTGTGTGAATGTGTGTGTGAATGTGGAAATACTGTCAAAGCGCTTTGAGTACCTTGAAGGTAGAAAAGCGCTATACAAGTATAACCCATTTATCATTTATTAAAAGATTACAGTTGGTACAAAATGCGGCTGCTAGACTTAACTAGGACAAGAAAGTTTGATCATATTTTGCTTATACTGGATCACCTGCACTGGCTTCCTGTGCACTTAAGATGTGACTTTAAGATTGTATTACTTACGTATAGAATACTAAATGGTCTAGCACCATCTTAGCTTGCTGATGTACCCTAAGTAAATCTGCGTTCTAAGAATGTCGATTTATTAGTGATTCCCAGAGCCCAAAAATAGTCTGCAGGCTCTGGAGAATTTTTTAATTTGGCCTCCAGTACTCTGGAATGCCCTACCGGCAACAGTTAGAGATACTACCTCAGTAGAAGCATTTAGGTCCCACCTTAAAATTACTCAATATACTCCAGCTTTAAAATAAACCCCTTTTTAGACCAGTTGACCTGCCACTTTTATTTTCTGCTCTGCACCCCTCTCCTGCATGGAGAGGATACCAGGTGGCCACGGATCATTTCTGGAGAGGTTCCCGTCTGGAAGACCCGCTAGCTGTGGACCACTCCTCAATGCATCAGTGGTGACATCTCCGTGTTGTCGACTTGTCTACTAAGAAGATAATCTCCCTACTGCCCTCTGCTGGCTTCTCGATGGACTGGACTCTCACATGATTTATTAATGTAACAATTCAATACCTGTATCTACTCGGCATCCATTGCAGCCTGTCTCCCAGGAAGGGAGTCATCAGATCGGCGGCTGTTTCCCAAGGTTTCTCCTTTTTCCCACTATGGGCTTTTGGAGTTTTCTCCTGCCCGGATGTGGGTTCAGTTCAGGGGATGTCGTTGTGGTTTGTAAAGCCCTTTGAGGCACTTATGATTAAGGGCTAAACAAATAAATATTGATTGATGACTAACATGTTTTGTTGAGGTTTTGAAAGCGGCGCATGTGTTGTGAAAGCCATGTGTTATGTACGGTGAAGACAAGGCACACAGCTTGACATAGCTGATTGTTTTGTTTCTCTCCTCCACTCTGCAGAGCTCATCCTACTGATCTCCCAAGAAACCACTGTTTGGTGTCAAGATGCCATATGACACTGTCAATTCTATGGAAATGTACATTTTGAGGTATTTTATTTTCAAAATACTAGACTTAATGCACCACAGAAGATATATGTTGTTTCCCTAAGCACTGACTTGACAAATCTGTCATCAATATGTGTTCTTCTCCAACTCACTGACAACAATTATATATTTTGTGTATATATTACAGTGGCACCATAGTTTTTGTTTTTTTAGTAAACAGTTTCAAAAGCCGAAGCACTTTTTTCCGATAAGAAATAATGTATATCTAACAGATCGATTCCAGACAACCAAAAATACAAACACAAAAATATATTTTATAGCAAACACTGACAGTTTTCCACGTAGAATACAATGTAAAATAGGTATAAATGACAGCACATAAAATGTTTTGTAAATGTATTGGCAATGACGACGATGAGCTAAATTGTATTCAATAGTGTTTATCACCTTCTTTAACAAATGCTGGAGCTCGCAACTTTGTTTTGGTTTGTTTAGGACATGAATGTGAACAAGTAAGCCCTGGCAATCTTTGTATCATTAGTTAATTTATTTTTTAATTTCAAATCAACAATAAAAAAAAGGATAGCTTTTTTTTTTTTTTTTAAAAAGGAAGTTAATCAAAAAATGTATGTTGTGTTTTTCTAATTTTACATATATTTATGAAATGGGTTCCAGGGATATTCATTGGAATCCTTTTCTAGACCAGATGAATAACAAATTATTTTTATCTTCAACGCTACAACTTTGTTGTTTTGGTGGACTTCTTGTATTGATAACATTTTCCTGTCTCAATTATGTCTATTCCTCATTCTCAAAGGTTTCTTCAGCACCATAATGAATGGTGTTCCCAGCAGGTGGCACACATAAACATTTAAAAAACAATCAGCCATTGATTCTGCTCATGATGCATCATCGATTGATAAGTCTTGACAAAGCACATGGTGTCAACGATCCATACATTTCCAGCAGTCATCCAGCTGGCTCTGCTCTGTGTGGGCTTTGCATGTTCTCCTCATGAATAAGTCAGCCTTGTTCACTTGTCCTGTTTCCTCCTACGCTCCCAATCCGTGCTGGTGTAAAATCATAGAGCCTCAGGTGTGTGTTAAATTGTAAAAAAAAAAGCAAGAAAAAAAAGCCTGCAGTTGTATAACAGCCCAATCTCTACAAGATGTCAAACGGGCTTTGTTACTTTCCTCATGTAACATCAATGTGCTCCCACGTAAAACATATGTCAAGAACTGCCTGCTTTCACCTACACAAAGTGGATCAAAATCTCACATTTGCATTTTTGCTGGAATTTCTGCATTGGCTGCAACAACAGCCACTGGTCCACCCTGCAGTTTGTTTACACTACCAGGGTCGCTGAAGTAGGGGGGTAAGTAGAGGATGTTGTACCGGGGCCCCAAGCACAGGGGGGCCCCAGGGCTTTTGTAAGATTTGAAGATTTAATTTAAATACCTGTATGTAAGGCATAAAAACAATGTCATGAATATAGCTGTGAAAGTTCCATAATAACATTGCTTGAAACAAATTAGGACTGTCTAAGACTATACCTACACCCACCATCAAAAATGCTTTCAGGTTTGTTTCACCTGGACAGTGGAAAGCCCAGAGTCGTGTATATAAAGAGTATGGACAACTAAACAACAGGCGCCATGTTTGCTACGGTACCTGACAAAATAAACCAAAATAATATGTCTAAATATACTTCTAAACATACTACAGCTAATTAACTTACAATAAAACATGCTTTTATTTCGTTAAAGTATAATTTCGGGGAAATATTGCAGCCATATTTGATGCACTCCTCCACTGCATTCATGCAGTGTTTAGTGACCAGCTGTCAGGAAGTGTTGGTGACTAACCCCAAGATGCAGAGTTGGCAGTATTGTTGCAGGAAAACATGATTTTAATGTCCAAAGAAAATGCAGGAAAACAGGAATCAGGAAATGGGAACCAGGAAACAGGTAAACTGGAGACAGCAAACAGGAACTAGCAAACAGGAAACAGGATACCAGGAAACAAGGAGAACTGGAGACAATAATCAGGAAACAGGAACCGGGAAACCGCTAACGATACTCCAGCACTGGCTGGAGGGCGAGGCAGGCATAAATAGCAGCCGGCTGATTGGCACCAGGTGAGGCCAGGCTACCAATCAGTCGCAGGTGAGGGGAAACAGCGCTCAGGGAGACAAGCAGGAAACTGTACCAAAATAAGAGCGCTGACAGGAAATAAAACACAAACACAGAGGAAAAACTAAAACATAACCAATCTGTCAGTGACAAGCCTGACACCAGCAGGCTCTCTAACTCGCTCCCGCCAACGCAATGTACGTCAGATAAAATTGGCCGACCAAAAATAAATAAATAAATAATTACCCTCATTTTGCCAAAATCCTCAATAGCTTTGGACCAACAGTTACAGCGAAAGTATGACTTTTGTGTGAAGTATGTTTTTTTGATTGATTGAGACTTTTATTAGTAGAATGCACAGTGAAGTACATATTCCGTACAATTGATCACTAAATGGTAACACCCGAATAAGTTTTTCAACTTGTTTAAGTCGGGGTCCACTTAAATTGATTCATGATACAGATATATACTATCAGCATAATACAGTCATCACACAAGATAATCATTAGAGTATATACATTGAATTATTTACATTATTTACAATCCGGGGTGTGGGATGAGGAGGTGGGTGTTAGGTTTGGTTGTTATCATCACTTCAGTCATCAACAATTGAGAACAGAGAAATGGACATTGAAACAGTGTAGGTCTGACTTGGTAGGATATGTACAGCAGGTAGTGGACATAGAGAGAGAGAGAGAGAGATCAGAAAGCATAAGAAAAAGTATCTACATTTGATCATTTACATTTGATTATTAACAATCCGGGGAGGTGTTGGTTTAGGGTTGAAGTTGCCTGGAGGTGTTCTTTTAGTGCGATTTTGAAGGAGGATAGAGATGCCCTTTCTTTTACACCTGTTGGGAGTGCATTCCATATTGATGTGGCATAGAAAGAGAATGAGTTAAGACCTTTGTTAGATCGGATCCTGGGTTTAACATGGTTAGTGGAGCTCCCTCTGGTGTTGTGGTTATGGCGGTCATTTACGTTAAGGAAGTAGTTTGACATGTACTTCGGTATCAGGGAGATGTAGCGGACATGGTCAACATGGTGGCTGCCTCCAATGTGTTTACATATGCTTGTGCTTTTGCTCTTGGAATTTGTTATGTTTTCCTTTGGTTTTGGTTTTATTGTGGTGAGTCTGCATGATCGCCATATCAACTTGAATTTGAACAAATGCTGTTTTTGACTGTATATATATATATATATATATATATATATATATATATATATATATATATATATATATATATATATATATATATATATATATATATATATATATATATATATATATGTATATATATATATATATGTATATATATATATATATATATATATATATATATATATATGTATATATATATATATATGTATATATATATATATATTTATTTATATATATATACATATATATATATATATATATATATATATATATATATATATATATATATATATATATATATATATATATATATATATATATATATATATATATATTTATTTATTTATTTTTTTTTGTCATTTACAATCCATTATTAATTGACTGTTGATTTGCTTGTATGTTTGTAATCATGAAAATCAATAAAACATATTAATTTAAGAAAAATACATTTTAAAAAAGAGTATGCTAACTGTGTATGGATTTTTTGTGAAACATATCTATCATAAGCATATCATTGAAACATATTATTTTATATACGTTTTGAGAGAAAAAAATATTCCTCAAAACTAGAGATGTCCGATAATGGCTTTTTGCCGATATCCGATATTCCGATATTGTCCAATTCTTAATTATCGATACCGATATCAACTGATACCGATATCAACCGATACATACAGTCGTGGAATTAACACATTACTATGCTTAATGATTATGCTTATTATGCTTAACCAGGTATGGTGAAGATAAGGTCCTTGTTTAAAAAAATTAATAAAATAAAATAAGATAAATAAATTAAAGACATTTTCTTGAATAAAAAAAGTAAAACAATATAAAAACAGTTACATAGAAACTAGTAATTAATGAAAATTAGTAAAATTAACTGTTAAAGGTTAGTACTATTAGTGGACCAGCAGCATGCACAATCATGTATGCTTACGGACTGTATCCCTTGCAGACTGTATTGATATATATTGATATATAATGTAGGAACCAGAATATTAATAACAGAAAGAAACCACCCTTTTGTGTGAATGAGTGTAAATGGGGGAGGGAGGTTTTTTGGGTTGGTGTACTAATTGTAAGTGTATCTTGTGTTTTTTATGTTGATTTAAATAAAAAAAACGATACCGATAATTTCCGATATTACATTTTAAAGCATGGCCGATATTATCGGACATCTCTACTCAAAATTGTTATGGCGCTGGCTCACACAATGACCTAATTGTATTAGTGTTCCTTCTGTACTGATTTATAATTTGCATATATGTGACCAAAACCACAAAATGTTGACAACGAAGGGCTTTATAACAGTTGCAACACAACTATACATATCCTAAAACATATTGATCAGTTTGAAATGCTGGTAGACTTTTAGGGCTGTCAGACTGTTATAGACAACGTAGGAATTTCTATGAACACTTTAATTCATGTAAATATGAGGCTTGAAACAGTTTGCTGACATGGCAAGAGTTGAATAGCAATAACAGGAGCCATGTTATAAAAAATATTGTATACAAAGAGGTTCAGTCTAGAACATAGGTCAGTCACGTCCAGAGTCAATGGTAATACATTGTGTATAAGTTGTGGTCAAGAAGGTCAGAGATCGACAGTTTCTGTTGTCAAACCTCGCACAAGATACTGTTGCCATGGGCACTCCAGCCTTCCCGGCGATCACTTCTCATAATTGTATTGTTTCTGGGTTGCGGGAAACGCAATGTATACGCTTACCACATTGTTTGTGATTGCAGCAGCCCCGTGATGCACAACAGGGCATGTTTATGCTTCTAAACACTCTTCAATTAAAATAGATCTCCGATGAGTAAGTGCAGTGTGTGTTACAGGTTTTAGTTTGAGAACCCATAATCGGTTATTTATGTCCACTGTTTAGGACGGGTCTGTCGAAACAGAAATGAATGAATGGGACAATGCAGCAATGTCTTCTCAGTTCAAGCCTCCTCAGCTGAATTCCATTAATGAATATTGACTTTATTTTTTCTTTGTATTCCAGTACTTCACATCATTATTCCCCCAAATAAACTCCCATGTGCATTTGTAATATCAGGATAAGACACATTTCTCATTGATAAACAACTGTTCTTTAATAGTGCATATTCCACTATGTGCAAATGGAGTAGTACATTGCTACTAGTGAATTAGACCTGTGTTTTTCAACCTTTTTGGAGCCAAGGCACATTTTTGTTCATTGAAAAAATGCGGAGGTACACCAACAGCAGAAAACATTAAAAATGTAAACTCAGTAGTTGATATTAACAGTAAAAAGTAATTGTTGCAATTGTTGGATATGAATTCAAACCATAACCAACATCACTATAGCTCTTGTCTCAAAGTAAGTGTCACGACCCGTCACATCACGCCGTGACTTATTTGGAGTTTTTTGGTGTTTTCCTGTGTGTAGTGTTTTAGTTCTTGTCTTGCGCTCATATTTTGGTGGCCTTTCCTGTTTTGTTGGTATTTTCCTGTAGCAGTTTCATGTCTTCCTTTGAGAGCTATTCCCAGCACCTGCTTTGTTTTAGCAATCAAGACTGTTTCAGTTGTGCGGACGCTATCCTTCTTTGTGTGGAAATATTTGTTTGTCATGTCATGCACGGATGTACTTTGTGGACGCCGTCTCTGCTCCTCACGCTGTAAGTCTTTGCTGTCGTCCAGTATTCTGTTTTTGTTTACTTTGTAGCCAGTTCAGTTTTAGTTTCGTTTTCCATAGCTATCCCTAAGTTTCAATACCTTTTTAGGGGCACTCGCCTTTTGTTTATTTATGGTTTAAAGGCCTACTGAAACCCACTACTACCGACCACGCAGTCTGATAGTTTATACATCAATGATGAAATTTTAACATTGCAACACATGCCAATACGGCCGGGTTAACTTATAAAGTGCAATTTTAAATTTCCCGCTAAACTTCCGGTTGAAAACGTCTATGTATGATGACGTATGCGCGTGACGTCAATCGTTGAAACGGAAGTATTCGGACGCCATTGAATCCAATACCAAAAGCTCTGTTTTCATCTCAAAATTCCACAGTATTCTGGACATCTGTGTTGGTGAATCTTTTGCAATTTGTTTAATGAACAATGAAGACTGCAAAGAAGAAAGTTGTAGGTGGGATCGGTGTATTAGCGGCTGGTTGCAGCAACACAAACAGGAGGACTTTGAGGTGGATAGCAGACGCGCTATCCGACACTAGCCGTCGACCGCATCGATGATCGGGTGAAGTCCTTCGTCGCACCGTCGATCGCTGGAACGCAGGTGAGCACGGGTGTTGATGAGCAGATGAGGGCTGGCTGGCGTAGGTGGATAGCTAATGTTTTTAGCATAGCTCTGTGAGGTCCCGTTGCTAAGTTAGCTTCAATGGCGTCGTTAGCAACAGCATTGTTAACCTTCGCCAGGCTGGAAAGCATTAACCATGTATTTACAGGTCCATGGTTTAATAGTATTGTTGATTTTCTGTCTATCCTTCCAGTCAGGGGTTTATTTATTTTGTTTCTATATGCAGTTAAGCCCGATGCTATCACGTTAGCTCCGTAGTTAAAGTGTTTCGCCGATGTATTGTCGTGGAGATAAAAGTCACTGTGAATGTCCATTTCGCATTCTCGACTCTCATTTTCAAGAGGATATAGTATCCGAGGTGGTTTAAAATACAAATCTGTGATCCACAATAGAAAAAAGAGAGAGTGTGGAATCCAATGAGCCAGCTTGTACCTAAAGTACGGTCAGAGCGAAAAAAGATGCGTCCTGCACTGCACTCTAGTCCTTCACTCTCACGTTCCTCATCCACAAATCTTTCATCCTCGCTCAAATTAATGGGGTAATCGTCGATCGTCGCTTTCTCGGTCCGAATCGCTCTCGCTGCATTGAAAACAATGGGGAAATGTGAGGAGCCTTTCAACCTTTGACGTCACGCTTCTTCCGGTACAGGCAAGGCTTTTTTTATCAAAGACCAAAAGTTGCGAAATTTATCGTTGATGTTCTCTACTAAATCCTTTCAGCAAAAATATGGCAATATCGCGAAATGATCAAATATGACACATAGAATGGATCTGCTATCCCCGTTTAAATAAATAAAAATCATTTCAGTAGGCCTTTAAGCATTGATACAACGTTTACAAAGCAATTAGCTACCTTCTGCCACCTACTGATATGGAAGAGTATAACATTGTTACTCTGCCGAGCTCTAGATAGCACCGACACTCAACAATGGCACTTTATTTGCAGATTATGATTACTGGTTTGCATAGAATATTTTTAACCCAAATAGGTGAAATTACATAATCTCCCCCGGCACACCAGACTATATCTCACGGCACAGTGGTTGAAAAACGCTAAATTAGACACTGATTGAGTATCTACATGCATGAAATAAAAGGCTTACAAAAAGGTATTTTTGTCCAAAGTCCTTAACATTACAGTAGGAAAGGGATTTATATGGCACCGTTGTCACGGTTTACCTGACACATGAAACATAAAGGATTGGGGGTGTGCACTATCCACTTAAGCCGCCAGATGGCTATAGAATTTTGAATATCTTAAAATGTATTTTGTGGCAATTCCAACTTCGACCACAGCATCAGTTGCTATGTAGTGTTGCTTTCCATCATTTTTAGCAGACTGCATTGCGAAATTATTAACCCCCCCAATTGCTTGGTTGCATATGACGTCACATCCGTTTTTCTTATTCGCGGCTTAATTCACACGATGGTCAAGTATCTTTAGCCGAGCATTAAAACAAGTGAGAGTGAATGTACAGTTTGAGCAGAAAATGCCATATTGCTGATCTGTATCTGATCTGTATCTGTATCTGTGGGTATTCCTTTCGTTCAAATAGAGCGAAATATCTCTTCTCATCTGTGCATAAATTAGTTTACCCCAAGAGAGTTACATATGTGATAATAAAGTACATACTGTACTGTTTACGTGTTGAAATACCCTTTCAATAAGCTGAAATCTACCCCAAACGACAACTTATGTTTGCCAAAGTGATTCAAAGTAATATTTTGATATCGACACATCTCATCTGTGCATCTCCTAAGGGTAGATTAGTAATGTATGCACTGGTGAGATGTGTCATATTCAAAATATCACTATGTATCCTGTTTTGCCAGGCAAGATTTAACGAACACATCCAAACACTTTATTATTATGTGCTTGAACAAAGAACAGTTGATATTGTATGCAGCTTTTAAACAAGCAAAAGGTTTTAGCCTATCAACATCGAAACAATAACAGTCCTTTATGACCTCATTAATACCATAGAAATGGCCAACTCTTGTATTTTTCAGACACGATAAATGCTTAGATAATTTCAAACACATATCATTACAATAACCAGAAATGTAAGTGTTTGTCCTACATGTAGTAATCAGTTGTTGACAAAGTACCAGCAGTGCAGCTTCAGCCATGGCGGGAATCCATTTTTGGCAGGTGCCCCTCTGAAAAAAATCGAATGCCCTCTCTGAAATGTTTTCTGCCAAGAACAATCATAAAATAACTACTAAATAAATCTAAAGTTACTCACAAATTACTCAATATTTGAGTTGTTTTTTTTACGGAATATTTATATACTCTTACTCAAGTAATTATTTTGATGACTACTTGTTACTTTTACCTGAGTCATATTAATCTGAAGTAACAGTATATTGGGTACTCTACCCACCTCTGATTAGAGCGGGGGGTCGGCACGCGGCTCTTGAGTGGCGTCCTGGTGGTCCCATGGAGCTTTTTCAAAAATGTGTGGAATTCGAAAAAAAATGGGGTGAAAAATATATTTTTTGTTGTAACATGGTTTCTGTAGGAGGACAAACACGACACAAACCTTCCTTATTGTTAGAAAGCCCACAGCTTAATAGGTTTGTGTTTATGCTTCACTGATGAGAGTATTCGAGGAGCGCCGTTTTTTCCTACAAATTTCAGCGGCCCTTGAACTCACTGTTGTGTGAACTGTGACTCAACAGTTTGTTTACATGTACAACTTTCTCCTGCCACAGAAAGACGTGTTTTATGCCACTCCTTCTTTGTCTCATTTTGTCCACAAAACGTTTTATACTGTGCGTGAATGCACAAAGGTGAGCTTTGTTGATATTATTGACTCGTTATGGAGTGCTAATCAGGCATATTTGGTCACTGCATGACTGCAAGTTAATCTATGCTAATATGCTATTTAGGGTAGCTGTATGTGCTTTGTGGACTTGGAGAAGGCATTTGACTGTGTCCCTCGGGAAGTCCTGTGGGGAGTGCTCAGAGAGTATGGGGTATCAGAGTGTCTGATTGTGGCGGTCCGCTCCCTGTACGATCAGTGTCAGAGCTTGGTCCGCATTGCCGGTAGTAAGTCGGACACGTTTCCAGTGAGGGTTGGACTCCGCCAAGGCTGCCCTTTGTCACCGATTCTGTTCATAACTTTTATGGACAGAATTTCTAGGAGCAGTAAAGGCCTTGAGGGTATCTGGTTTGGTGGCTGCAGGATTAGGTCTCTGCTTTTTGCAGATGATGTGGTCTTGATGGCTTCATCTGGCCAGGATCTTCAGCTCTCACTGGATCGGTACGCAGCCGAGTGTGAAGCGACTGGGATGAGAATCAGCACCTCCAAGTCCGAGTCCATGGGTCTCGCCTGGAAAAGGGTGGAGTGCCATCTCCGGGTTGGGGAGGAGACCCTGCCCCAAGTGGAAGAGTTCAAGTACCTCGGAGTCTTGTTCACGAGTGAGGGAAAAGTGGATCGTGAGATCGACAGGCGGATCGGTGCGGCGTCTTCAGTAATGCGGACGCTGTGTCGATCCGTTGTGGTGAAGAAGGAGCTGAGCCGGAAAGCAAAGCTCTGAATTTACCGGTCGATCTACGTTCCCATCCTCACCTATGGTCATGAGCTTTGGGTTATGACCGAAAGGACAAGATCATGGGTACAAGCGGCCGAAATTAGTTTCCTCCGTCGGGTGGCGGGTCTCTCCCTTAGAGATAGGGTAAGAAGCTCTGCCATCCGGGAGGAGCTCAAAGTAAAGCCGCTACTCCTCCACATCGAGAGAAGCCAGATGAGGTGGTTCGGGCATCTGGTCAGGATGCCACCCGAACGCCTCCCTAGGGAGGTGTTTAGGGAACGTCTGACCTGTAAGAGGCCACGGGGAAGACCCAGGACACGTTGAGAAGACTATGTCTCCTGGCTGGCCTGGGAACGCCTCGGGATCCCCTCGGGAAGAGCTGAACGAAGTGGCTGGGGAGAGGAAAGTCCGGGCTTCCCTGCTTAGGCTGCTTCCCCCGCGACCCGACCTCGGATAAGCGGAAGAAGATGGATGGATGGGTAGCTGTATGTACAAACTGCATCATTGTGCCTCAGTTGTAGGTATATTTGAGCTCATTTAATTTCCTTTACTTATGTTAATTTATATGTACATGTCTCATGACACATTATCTGGATGTAATATTGGCTGCATTTCTGATAGTTGTTAGTGTGCCATGTTGTTCCAGACCACAGTAAACGTTAGCCAGCTTGCAGAGATTGTAAAAAATCCATTAGAAAAAGACAGCCTGTTGTTTCCTTTAACTTGGACACACACATTTATACCTTTGGCCATTCTTAGACAAGTCATTTCCAGGAGTTATCTCACCCTCTGAGAAGATTTACTAATGGTTTCCAATGTTGTAAAAATGTGTGGAGTAAATATTACATTTCAAAATTTCTGTCTACGAAGATTTGCGTCTGCAACACATAGTCATTTTGATAGTAGGCTAAAATAGCTAATTAGCCACTTACATCATGTGTTGCCATCAGTATAACACTTATATAAGTCTTTTAATTTTTTACGGCTCCAGACAGATTCCTTTTTTGTATTTTTGGTCCAGTATGGCTCTTTCAACATTTTGGGTTGCCGACCCCTGGATTAGAGGCACAAACAACAGAGATCTGCCATTATGCACGAGATAGGAAACAACACAAAAGTAATATACTGTTGAAATATGGCCAGAATACCACTTGTATCTTTCAATAGCGTCACAAAAGTAGATTGTAGTTGTATTTAACATTAGAAATATGCACATGTCCTTTTAACAGTCAAAATTGGTACCCACCTTTTCAAAGAGGAATGAATGAATGAAAACAGCAGAGGAGGTTGCATCAGTGTGCATACCTCTTAAACTAGATTGCCACACTGCCACCTAGTGACAAAACTAGGATTGTTCCCCTCATTATAGTGTGGTAGAGAAAAAACGTTCTTTTCTGATGAAAAATCTCCTTTTCTTACAAAAATAATGTGTAAAAAATATACAGTTCAAATACACTCTACTATTAATTGAAACATAATTACATAACACAAATATGACCATACATGTGTGTGCATCACATACAAATATCAAGTTAGTGTGTATGAGGAGGCGGCATCGAGATTAGATGGCGATTGGAGTTTTGTGTATGGGGGCCCAGAATTAGGTGCTACACCCCGGTCCAATACAGTGGTGCACATTAAAAATCAAAACGCACAAAGCAGACTTGGACTGTTGGGAAAATATTCCTTAAAAGTTGCAAGCATATGTAACATTTCCTGCACAGGGAATGAATGGCTCAAATGATGTGTGTTTTGCTTTGTCTTTTTTGTAATGCTACGACAGAACAATACAGTAAGCCTCAATAGTCAAGAACGTACAAGAATAACACTTGAGGTGTTTAGTCCTGTGTGAAGAGACTCAACTCCCAGGCACTTTTGCAACCTCATCACGTATAGTCAATGTTAATGGTGAGGAAACAGTTGATTGATTTTAAGTCAACTCACTTAGACGATTCCCCCGTCCGTACGAGCTAGGCATCCGCCATGCGCCATCAATGGGTGAGTGATTCTCCTTTATTTCAGTTTCACTTTGGGTTATTAACTTCTTTTTACACTTGCACGACAGTTGGGAACATTGAAATGAGGTCCGTCAAAATGAACGAGTTAACGCAGGGGATTAATCACAAAAAATATTGCGTTAATCATGTATATTTGCAGATTAATCACGCAATTTTTTTTGACAGTACTCGCTCCTTATCCACATTTAAAATAAAACGGTTATCAAGTTTTGAGCAAAAACAAGGTAGTGCATCCAAGTAAAACATTAACAATTGTTTGTGTAAGAAATTTTGACTGTTATGATCCGTTGCCCGGATTATGTTTTGTTCTGTTAGTTTGACTACTTCAGTTCTGTTTTCAGCACCCCTGGGTTTGTGTTTCAGTTGCCAAGACTGCAGATTAGTTTCACCTGCCTCTGATTAGTGTTCGGGATGCTCACCTGCTCCTGGGCACTAAACAGAGAGCTACTTATTCCTGTTTTTTGCCACAATCAGTCTGGGTTCCTTGTTTGCACAACGCAACATTAACTGCGTCTATTTTCGTTTCCCATGCCTGATTGTATGCTAAGCTTTCGTGCTGGCATTTTACTCAAATTTGTTGTTTTTCTGCTTTGCCTGAATGATTTATGCGAATAAATCATTGTCTCACCTGCACGTTGCCGCCGGAATTTCTTGCTGCATCTTGGGAAAACGACCCGCGCATAACCATGCGACCTAGTCGTTACATTGACAATAGAATTTAATTTGTGTCCAACAGGTTTATTTAAACCTTTGATAAGAGTGTGGGAGGTGTATGCTACCCTAAGTGTGTGGTGCCGGACGATGTGTAGAATTAGTAATGTAAATGTTACCAGAGGTTGTTGTAAGTGCATGTTGGATGAATCCTTCGTCAGTCCAGAGGGGCGAGGCAAAGAGGTGGTCCGTGGGCTGGAGAGAAGCAACGAGGTCCGTGTCCAAGCAGGGGTCAAGGATCGAGGGAGGCAGTTCAGAATCCAGACGGAAGTCGAGATACACAACTCGATTTCGGGGAACAGGAAGGACACTGCGGAGAACACAAAGGGCATGAGCAGTGTTGGGTTAGTTACTGAAAACCAGTAACTAGTTACAGTTACTAGTTACTTTATTTTAAAAGTAATTCAGTTACTAACTCAGTTACTTACACCAAAAAGTAATGCGTTACTGTGAAAAGTAACTATTTAGATACTTGTATTTATTTATTTATTTTTATTTATTTTTAAGGCCCCCTTTAATGCCCTTTTAGCCTTCATTTTAGTACTGTTATTGCACTGGAGAATAATACAATCTGTTGATCAACTTGACATGCATTTGCATCACTGAACTCTGCTAAGCAATGTGGTCTACATACAACACACAAAGACAAAGACATGTTTCAAAGGGCCAATTTGTTTCAGGCCAGAACAAATTGACGGAACTATTTTAAATAGCTGCAACATAACATACATAAGTAACAAACCGCATAATAACAACATAGCTGTAAACCAAGGAAGGCACACACTACATACACAAGGCCTAACCAGGCCTGAAAGCGGGTGACTCAACTGTAGAAATAGCCTGCATGTCTTCTAGCACACACGCTGCAATGTCTCTATCAATGTGGTCCTGGCTAGCAGTGGCTCGTTAAAATCCAGCCGCTGTAGCTTAGGAGGTGAAGTGTGTCTCTCTTTACAAGCTTTGTCGAAGCATGTTGCTTTTGTAGCTGTTTCAGCAGATTTGAATTGCTAGGATAGGATCGTTGATCCAAGACACAACTTACATTTAACTAAAATGTTCTTTTCTTTGTGGTCGACAAAAGAAAAGTAGTGAGAATATCTCCATGTTAAGAAACTCGGCTTCGGCTTGTCTTGTTAGTAAACACAGACACGCCCCCTCCCACACACACACATACACCCACACTGAGCGCGCGGCGCGCCTCTTCTTTGTGACACAGGAACATTCAGAAGGACGTCACCGCAGCAATAAAACACTCTCAGATCTTCTCAGTTTCTAGCCGATACTACATAAAAAATAAGGTAAAATAACGCAGTAACGCATCATGTAGTAACGGTAACTGAAAAATAACGCGTTAGATTACTATTTACCGCCGAAAGTTTGTAACGTGTTAGTCCCAACACTGGACATGAGACATGGGACAAAGAGGTAACAGGGAGAGAGCAAGTACGCGGGAGGGGAAGCCAGAGACGGGATGCTTACTGCAAAGAGAAACTACGTTCCGGCGTAGGCTCCATGGGTCCGCTGGTCTTTATGCTGCTTGTCTTGATTAGACCCAGGTGCGCTGATTGCCTGCAGCTTCACTGTTGTGTGGGCGTGAAGCGCCCAGCGCGAGCAGAGGCGCGTCCTGGCGTGCTGCCAACAGAGGTGCTGGCAGCACAAGCTGCCGATGAAAGGCGGGTTCGAGGCCGTGCCGTGACACTTTTAAGATAAAAAAAAACAATGCAAGCAGGTAACCTGTGATTAATCATGATTAATCCAAATTCGAAAGTGTGATTAATCTGAGTTATAGAATTAAGTATTTGACAGCACTAAGTGAAATATGAAACATTTATAAAATTGTTTAACAGGGTGTGGCAGGAATTATCTGTATAGCATAAAAATTAAGTTCTTGATTTTACTTTCAGCAAGACCTGATTTAAAAAAACAACAACAAAAAAAACACAGAATATGTATTTTAAAACTGTAAATAGATATAAACTATTTGTTTCAAATGTTTCCATAAAGTATATGTTAGCACATCTGAAAGCCTACTCTTCATGAAAAGATACTATAATTTAAGCGTTGTGTAATGTGGATTAATTATAATGAGATGTCGCTGTGATATGCAGCAGGTGAATTTAAAGCTAGTGACATCTTATTTAGCCTGCACATATTCCAAGCGTACGTTTTAGTCAGTGACGTGCAGTCAGGGGAGGCAGGTGAGGCGGGGCCTCACGTGCCATCATGAAAAGAAAAAAAATGTAAAAAGAAAAAAATAATAATTAAATTGTTATATGTATCCAGTGATTATACTATAAAGTTATTTTCCATCTAACTTCACCAGTTTTAGATTATTTGTATTCAAAATCGCTGAATTTTCACATTTGCCGTTCAAATACTGAGAAGAGACGGTGCGGTGATCAGCAGCCAGTTGAGGCACGTCACTGCGTTGTGCCTCAACATGGATTGCTGACTCGGCTAACTGCTGACCTGCTGTGCAGTGAGACCGTATTGCTATATGAACTATATTATACATTTCCATAGTTTAGTTAGCTGAGGTATATAATGTAGAGTGTATTTTGTCAACAACTGTATGTGTGTAAGTATTTCTTGTGCTGAGCAATCATAAAACGGCTGCGAAGATGCATTGGCTGAGGCTCGCAGTAATCCCGCCTCCTGGTGGTAGAGAATGCACCCCCGCCGTAGAATGCCCCCCTTGACGGGAGTGTTATATCAACTAAAGCCCACACTTAAACTTTCCACGTGCAAGATTGAATCTATTTAAAAAAGTTATTTAATAAGAAGGCAAAAAGTGCAAAAACAATAATGTTCGTTTTGGAGGAGTTGTGAATGACTGCAGGGCCACAACATTAGGTACACCTGCAGACTGCAGCACGGATTTCATATTTCATTCATTCACAACTCCTCCAACACGAACATTATTGTTTTTGCACTTATTGGCTTCTTATTAAATAACTATTTTAAATAGATTCAATCTTGCACGTGGAAAGTTTAAGTGTGGGCTTTAGTTTAAATAACACTCCCGTCAGGGGGTGCATTCTACGGCATTGTGCATTAATCCAGCACAACAGCGGCGCATGGACTTCATTTATAAGTAAAGGTAAGACCATAATAACGTTTTTTTCAATTAAATGTGCTTTTTTGTGTGCTACAGTTTGTATGTGTAAAGTTAAAATTAAGTTAAAGTACCAATGATCGTCACACACACACTAGGTGTGGTGAAATTTGTCCTCTGCATTTGACCCATCCCCTTGTTCACCCCCTGGGAGGTGAGGGGAGCAGTGGGCAGCAGCGGCGCCGCGCCTGGGAATAATTTTTGGTGATTTAACCCCCAATTCCAACCCTTGATGCTGAGTGCCAAGCAGGGAAGAATGCTGGTGTGAGCTTTTTAACATAACCCGTTAACTTCTGCCAATCAAATGGTGAATAAGATACTCTTTAGGGTTCATATGTTTGTAAATCTGACTGTGATGAAGTCAGTGCCTCACCAGCCATGAACCTCAGCGCACGTCACTGGTTTTAGTTTACTGCCATTGCCAAAAAATTACACAAGTTAACTTGTTTTCTGCAGCGACTTGCACTCATTTAAACAATTAACACACGCCGCTTTTGTTGTATGTTAATTTTTTTGTTCGTCTTACTTGCTTACTTACTGAGTGATTAGGAAATGGACAAATTGAGAACACCCGGTTTTTGTAATTACACTTGCACTATGAATGAACGGCAAGTTGTGACCAAGTAGACATCACACACTGACAACAATCACATCTGTATTTTGCAGAAAGTGGCTAAACAGCAGACTGCGGGGACCCAAATTGGCTCAACACCAGCTGTCTAATTAGCTTTGTGCCGCTCTTGAAAAGCAAACAGCGAAAGCAGGACCGTTCTAAGTGTTCCCCCCGCCCCACCCCCAGAAATCAGACAGCTCGCTCCAGTTTTGCCTGCAAAGAATGAGACAAAGTTTCAAAGACGACGTAGGGATTGGATCGCGCTAAGTCCCCGCACGACCTTCTCTTGCTTATTTTGGAAAAACTGTAAATACTCACTAGAGGCTTGGGTAGAATTTACATGTTAATGAAGCTTTAGTTGATTGCTATTAGGCAGAGTTTCTTGAAAATTGAAGGCTTTATTTATTTAGTTTGTAACTCCACCATTGACATAAGTGCCTGACTTCATGTAGCGCCGACTGTGCCATATAGTCCTCATCCTTAATGATTCATGTTGCCCTATTTACTTCAACGCTCATGTGGAGAATTAGACGGTCTTGCGGGGTTCTGTAGGCTTTTTTGTGGGATTGTTGCCACCTAAAATGCCAGTGTTTTCAGAAAGTTGTGACATTTACCGTATTTTCTGGACCATAGGGCGCACCGGATTAAAAAGCACACTGCCGATGAGCGGGTCTATTCAGGTCTTTTTTCATACAAAAGGCGCACCGGATTATAAGGCGCATTAAAGGGGTCATATTATGATTTTTTTTCTAAATGGAAAACACTTCCTTGTGGTCTACATCAGTGGTCCCCAACCTTTTTGTAACTGTGGACCGGTCAACGCTTGAAAATTTGTCCCGCGGACCGGGGGAGTATGGTATTTTTATTTATTATTTTTGGCATGAAAAAAAATACAATCAAGTGTGCTTACGGACTGTATCCCTGCAGACTGTATTGATCTATATTGATATATAATGTAGGAACCAGAAATATTAATAACAGAAAGAAGCAACCCTTTTGTGCGAATGAGTGTGAATGAGTGTAAATGGGGGAGGGAGGTTTTTTGGGTTGGTGCACTAATTGTAAGTGTATCTTGTGTTTTTTATGTTGATTTAATAATAATATATATATATATATATATATATATTTTTTTTTTTCTTGTGCGGCCCGGTACCAATTCTCCCGAATTTCTCCCGATTTCCAGCCAGACTTAAGGCACGCCCCCTCCAGGTCCGTGCGGACCTGAGTGAGGAGAGCCTGTCGTCACGTCCGCTTGGCCAACAAAAAAGTAACCACAGAACACTATACCGTATAGTGTTCTGTGGTTACTTTTTAGTTGGCCAACTGTTTACGTTGTATTGCGCACCCTGACGGCAAGTGTGGGAGTCGGTTCTGAAGTATGAAGTAAAGAGACGTAACTTCGTCACCTCGCCTGGTTATTGACTCCAACCCAGAATATTACACTGCCCATACGCTCCTTCAAAAGCTGTGCAACTGGCTGCAAAGCATTGCACTTTGAAATACAACAATGAGTAGAGGAGTGTTATTGTGTCAATGTGTAAATAAATGAACCCTGAAATTCAAGTATATATATATATATATATATATATATATATATATATATATATATATATATATATATATGTATATATATATATATATATATATATATATATATATATATATATATATACTGTATATATATGTATATATATATATAATAAAATACACATATATACATATATATATACAGCTAGAATTCACTAAAAGTCAAGTATTTATTTTATTTATATATATATATATATATATATATATATATATATATATATATATATATATATATATATATATATATATATATATATATATATATATATATATATATATATATATATATATACAGGTATATACAGTATATATAAGAAATATTTAAATTTCAGTGAGCTCCTTCAAAGGCGGTGCTACTGGCTGCAAAGTATTGCACTTTCAAATACAACGATGAGTAGAGGAGTGTTATTGTGTCAATGTGTAAATAAATGAACACTGAAATTCAAGTATTTATTTTATATATATATATATATATATATATATATATATATATATATATATATATATATATATATATATATATATATATATATATATATATATATATATATATATATATATATATATATATATATATATAATAAAATACACACATATATATACACTACCGTTCAAAAGTTTGGGGTCACCCAAACAATTTTGTGGAATAGCCTTCATTTCTAAGAACAAGAATAGACTGTCGTGTTTCAGATGAAAGTTCTCTTTTTCTGGCCATTTTGAGCATTTAATTGACCCCAAAAATGTGATGCTCCAGAAACCCAATCTGCTCAAAGGAAGGTCAGTTTTGTAGCTTCTGTAACGAGCTAAACTGTTTTCAGATGTGTGAACATGATTGCACAGGGGTTTTCTAATCATCAATGAGCCTTCTGAGCCAATGAGCAAACACATTGTACCATTAGAACACTGGAGTGATAGTTGCTGGAAATGGGCCTCTATACACCTATGTAGATATTGCACCAAAAACCAGACATTTGCAGCTAGAATAGTCATTTACCACATTAGCAATGTATAGAGTGTACTTCTTTAAAGTTAAGACTAGTTTAAAGTTATCTTCATTGAAAAATAAGGACATTTTAATGTGACCCCAAACTTTTGAACGGTAGTGTATATACAGCTAGAATTCACTAAAAGTCAAGTATTTATTGTATTTATTTTTATATATATATATATATATATATATATATATATATATATATATATATATATATATATATATATATATATATATATATATATATATATATATATATATATATATATATATATATATATATATAAGAAATACTTAAATTTCAGTGAATTCTACCTATAAATATACTCCTCCCCCCTTAACCCCCCCCCCCCAAATCTCCCGAATTTGGAGGTCTCAAGGTTGGCAAGTATGCAGTAAAAGCACATACTTAGAGCTCCTTGTGAAATCCCTACACTACTGTACTATTTTAATTAGTTATAAATAATAATAATTACAGAAAGAAACACCACCATAATGCTTCCTCGTTGTCCACTGTCTACTCTGTCATCCACAAGTTACAGACATTCTCTGTTTATGTTTCAGGCTTAAAGAGTTTCTCCATCTTGAACATTCGTGTAAGTTCCAACACATTTACGCCCACACATTAAGGGCAACACGGTCCTTTTCCCCATAAAACTCCCTTATTTTGCTCATTTTTCCGGGCGCTGTCCTGACCTTGTATTTTAACCATCCATTTAAAAAAAGTCTCACATCTTCCGGTCCACTCGGCAACACTCAGTAAACTTCAGTATAGGGACATTATGTAAAAAGTCAGGCCTTCAAAATAAAAGCACGCCGGTAAAACACAGTTTGTTGCACGCACCCCTGCTCAGGTGACAATGCTGATGCAGAGGCCAAGCCGCGGGGGCCCCCACAAAATCAGGGCCCCCACAATTTAGACAACAAAATCTAATGACAGCTCTGCTTGGTGCAGCGATTGTGTACTCGCTCTCTCGGCTGCGTTGTTTTTTCCTACAAGTCTGCTCCTAGCGGAGCGCGAACCCAGGATGCCAGTGCAAGAGGCGAGCGTGCTGACTATTGAGCTAAAAGCACAAACAACTTCCCAGATCGCTAGCACCATTCTTGAAGTTGTCTGGCCTCTCTTACACCCGCACAGACGTGTGTGCCTGTCGCAAAGGAGATGTATTGATGAATGAAATTATTTTAAAAATTGATATTTTTTTGGCATTGTTGCTGTTCTGTTGATTAAAATCATGATATATATATTTTTTTAAAACTGTGTTGGGGCGAAAGGGGGTCCCAAAACCCCCTCAACCTTTGATGAAGGTGGCCCTGTGCAGAGGCTCATAAATATCTAATAAAAAAGAATCTAACTTACATTATCTGAAAATAATAAATATACAGGTGATATGTTTTAATAGCGGCTATGTTTGCTTTACAGTTTGACATTTATAGTTCCTGCTCTTTTATTTCAGCTTGCTTGTACCTAATGCTGTGACTCATTCATGTATGTTTACACAACTTAATGGATACTTATTCACTGATAATAACACACGCACACACACACGACAGTGACTGTGATTTACCACACAGGTCTCCACACACGCCCCACTAATTTAACACACTCCTGCTGAGAGGTTGTTGCAGAAACAAATTGTCCTGTAAACATAGCGAGAAGACGAGGAGGCAGTCAGGGATGCATTTTATCGTGATTTTTTTTTTTTCTACATTTACATAACATGTAATTAAGGTTCTTTGCTGAAAAATGTGCATAGTTTTTTTTTTTTTCGCCAAACTTATTTTCAAGCCATTTTTTTTCTCCCTTTTAAAACGGTTTGTTTTTTAGAGGTGGAGTTGTTAGATGCAAATGAACAATTCATTTTGCCCCGGATGAGCCTTCGGCCCCTCTCAGCATAAATGTTTTGTAGATAGGTTGTTTTTTTTAGCTTTCTTGCTTTTATTGTGCACTTTGGGCATATGTGACCGCCATTTGTTTTGAGGTGACTCCCACCACAACTAAACAGCCTAGATCAGGGGTCGGCAACCCAAAATGTTGAAAGAGCCATATTGGACCAAAAAAACAAAAACAAATCTGTCTGGAGCCGCAAAAAATTAAAAGCTATATTACATGTGTCATGAGATATACATTTAATTAAGAGGACTTAAAGGAAACTAAATGAGCTCAAATATAGCTACAAATGAGGCATAATGATGCAATATGTACACATAGCTAGCCTAAATAGCATGTTAGCATCGATTAGCTTGCAGTCATGCAGTGACCAAATATGTCTGATTAGCACTCCACACAGGTCAATAACATCAACAAAACTCACCTTTGTGCATTAATGTACAAGGTTAAAAGTGTGGTGGACAAAATGAGACAGAAAAAGAAGTGGCATAAAACACGTCCTAGAAAGTCGGAGAAAGTTATACATGTAAACAGACTATACGGTGAGTTCAAGGACCGCCAAAATAAGTAGGACAAAACGGCGCTCGCCAAATACTTGAATCAGTGAAGCATATTTAATATAAACAGTGTGATTTATAACCATTACGGAGGTTTGTGTCATGTTTGTCCTCCTACAGAAACCATACTAAAACAAAAAAATAGATTTTTTTTCCCCTCATCTTTTTCCATTCTTCATACATTTTTGAAAAATCTCCAGAGAGCCACTAGGGCGGCGCTAAAGAGCCGCATGCGGCTCTAGAGCCGCGGGTTGCCGACCCCCGGCCTAGATGATATAGCGAGACCAGCGGCTCACCGTGTTTTGTTGTGGGCAACAAGGGAGGAGACGATGTGGGTGGACGAAAGCGAGGAACAAAGCTCGACTACAGTACAGGTCTGGAACTATACGCAGACTAAGGTCAAACTTCTACCAAGTCCTGGACGTGTACATGTGTATATTGACAATAAAAGGCTCTACTATTCCATAACATGTAAATAACTGCACTGCTCGGCTGTTTCGAGTTGTAAACAATAGAGGCTAAAGCAGGGGTTCCCAAACTACGGCCCGCGGGCCAGGTACGACCCGCCAGCATCCAAAATCTGGCCCGCGGGAAGTCCCAAGTTAAAAAAACTAAACAAAATTGTTTGTTTTTTTAATAATTATTTTTTAATCTGTCCTTTCTAGCCCATTCATCAATCCATTTTCTACTGCTTGTTACTCTTGGGGTCTCCTAGCCGCTCAGGCAAATCATATTGTCTAAAAATGCATTTTCCCATCGATAACGTGACGTCAAGTGCGTGCTCTTTCAGTCAATAAGTGCGCGAGGAAAAAAATGGGAAGCGTAAAATAGTTTTCGAGTGTAAAGTTGTGACTTTTTGCAGTTTGTCTAATCTGCAAAGAGACAGTGGCGGTGTTTAAATAATGTAACATCAGGCGACACTATGAAACTCGCCACGGAGGGCAGTATGCGAGCTTGCTAGGCAAAGTGAGAGGAGAAAAGCTGGCTATGCTAAACCGTGAATTTGCTGCCCAGCAGAGTAAAATGCTGCGCCAACATAGGCAAACCTGTCATCTGTTCGGGCCAGCTTCAAGGTAGCTAAACTGATTGCAAGCTGTGGAAAGGCGTTCACTGATGGGGAGTTTGTAAAGAAGTGTTTGAACGCTGTTGCGGAGGAGGTGTGTCCGGACAAAAAAGATGCTCTGAACGACATTTTTTTAACCCAATGCGGCCCCCGGGTCAAAAAGTTTGGGGACCCCTGGGCTAAAGGCTATCATCTACGCTACGAGGGACACCTCTAACGTAATAACGGATAATATGAGTTACTCGTGCATTGCCAAACACAGTAGGCACTGATCTAACTGGAAGCTGTTTTTAGAAAAATGTTATGCCGGAAGACGGTGACGCAGTTGTCGTACAATGTAAGGCTAAGCTAGTTACACAACGTTTACACAACACGTTTCTTTGCATTCATTGAAGCAACTTTTTAAAGACACATTGACACAAAACAAAAAAGTTAACCACGCACTTCTTACTTCTTCAGATGAGACTGCAGGTTTGAAATGTGCCCTGAGTTGGGTAATACAACGCAATAAGGGGGTATTTTCTGTCTTCGTGTTTGGACTACGAATGCTCCAATGATAAATAAAAACGGCGGCTTCACACGAAGACCCAGGGCCGGCCCGTGGCATAGGCCGTATAGGCAAATGCTAAGGGCGCCGTCCATCAGGGTGCGCCACGCCAGTGCCACAAATGTTGGAGGAAAAAAAAAAAGAAAAAAAAAAAATTATTTCTAAATACATAAAATAATCCCACGTTAATTAAAATGCAAAGTAAAGCCTATTTAATAGAAATATTATTTGTTACAACATTACGCCCCCCCTCCCCCGGCACGGTGTGCCCCCTCCCTTCCCGTATCATGACTCTTTTTGGACGTCACCACATAAAAAAATCAACACAAGATCATACTTGCCAACCTTGAGACCTCCAATATCGGGAGGTGGGGGGGTGGGGGACCTTGGTCGGGGGTGGGGGGCGTGGTTGGGGGCGTGGTTGGGGGCGTGGTTAGGAGGAGAGTATATTTACAGCTAGAATTCACCAACTCAAGTATTTCATATATATATATATATATATATATATATATATATATATATATATATATATATATATATATATATATATATATATATATATATATATATATAAATACTTGACTTTCAGTGAATTCTAGCTATATATATATATATATATATATATATATATATATATATATATATATATATATATATATATATATATATATATATATATATATATATATATATATATATATATATATATTTATTTATTTTATTATAGATATAAATAAAAGAAATATTTGAATTTTAGTGTTCATTTATTTACACATATACACACACACACAACACTCATCTACTCATTGTTGTACTTGAAAGTACAATGCTTTGTTAAGGGTCGAATTGTCCATCCTCTTTCTATTCTCTGTCACTATTTTTCTAACCATGCTGAACACCCTCTCTGATGATGCATTGCTGTGTGGCACGCACAAAAGTGCTTTCATCAAATGCACGAGAGTGTGGAATCTTCCATCTCTCCCTAGCATGGCCCAAAACCGGTCAATCCTTGCTTCCTGGGGAAGATCTTCCCTGGAAAGCAATTGGTACTCCAGTACTTGTACCCGGAGGCTGGTCAGGTCCAATCGCAGCTGCGGCAGACTTTTTTTTGGGGGGGCGTGGCCTCCAGCTCCGGCTGAATACCGGGAGTTTGTCGGGAGAAAATCTCTGTCGGGAGGTTGTCGGGAGAAGCGCTGAATATCGGGATTCTCCCGCTAAAAACGGGAGGGTTGGTAAGTATGCACAAGATGTCAAAACGGCCAAAACTGTCAGGTGCCCAGGGAAGAAAAAAGAGAAAAGAAGAGGAGAAACGAGAAAAAGACAGAGGTAGCAGGTAGGTAACGTTAGCCTACATGAAATTATTTGTCTGTTACAGAATGTAATAGTAACCTGGCTTTTTAGCATTAAGCTAATGTTACATGATTCGGCAATTGCTAATCAATAAATAGCTAGTTCTGTTTTAACGTCGGGTTAATATTGTGGAGGGGGCTAAATTGTTATGGAAAATAATAATGTAACGTTAGTTAATTACAGTACTCCCTGGTGTATAGTAAATTGTAAGTCATTCTAGTTAATGCAATATTAAAAAGCACAAATAGAGAACTCTGTAGGATCCCCTTTTTTTGTAATATAGTTGTTAAAGTCATACTAGTTTGATATCTTGTTTTGTGCAGTGCCTTATTTATATTGTATTTTTAATTTATTTTATGCAACTTGTTGACACGTTTTATTTTGTGTTTATGTATGTAAAAAATATTGTATTTCATATATTCATTTTTTATTTTTTGTATTCATTTATTTATCCATATTTTTTTTTATCTTGTTAACTATTCTGATTGTTAATTTGCTTTCTTTAAGTAAAAAAAAAGGTCAAAGACAAAGCTATTCGATTTCTTGTGAGTATATACACTTCACTGCCGATGTGGGGGGGCGCCACCTAAAATCTTGCCTAGGGCGCCAGATTGGTTAGGGCCGGGCCTGCGAAGACCTTTGGGTAAGCTTGTATCATTTATAGAGAAATCCGCAGACATCACATGTCAGAAAAATTTCTCAGAACTGACAAATTCCAAACGGACCGTTCAGAGCAGGGATGTCAAACTGGTTTTCATTGAGGGCCACATGGCAGTTATGGCTACCATCAGAGGGCCGCTTGTAACAGTGAATAATGTATGAATTAACCTATGGATTTCATTATTAGTTATATAAATTGTTTTAAGTGGACTGTCGATTTTACAGTAAAAACTTTACATTTACAAAATTCTACCGTAAAATATAGTGGGGATTTTTTTATTATTTACAACATTACAATACCACTGTTTTTTCAGGGGTTTTACAGAAAAAGCTGGCAGCTTAGTTGCCGGAATGTTTGTTAATTGACATTGGTTTTTACAACATTATGTTGTTAATGGAAAAACAGTACAAGGTCTTTTTTTATTCTGGCACTTGGTTGCCAGTTTTTCTACCGTAAAAACATAACATACAAAACATAAACATAAACATAAAAAAATGAAACTCAACAGCCGATATTGACAGTGAAGTGAAGTGAAGTGAATTACATTTATATAGCGCTTTTTCTCAAGTGACTCAAAGCGCTTTACATTGTGAAACCCAATATCTAAGTTACATTTAAACCAGTGTGGGTGGCACTGGGAGCAGGTGGGTAAAGTGTCTTGCCCAAGGACACAACGGCAGTGACTAGGATGGCGGAAGCGGGAATTGAACCTGCAACCCTCAAGTTGCTGGCACGGCCACTCTACCAACCGAGCTATACCGCCCCCACAGTAAAAAATAGTTGTTGCAAGTGTTGGATATTAATTTAAACCATAGCCAACCATGCATCACTGTAGCTCTTGTCTCAAAGTAGGTGTACTGTCACCACCTGTCACATCACGCCGTGACTTATTTTGAGTTTTTTGCCGTTTTCCTGTGTAGTGTTTTAGTTCTTGTCTTTCGCTCCTATTTTGGTGGCTTTTCCTTTCGCAGTTCCGTGTCTTCCTTTGAGCGCTATTCCCTGCGCCTTCTTTGTAAAAACAAATCAATCAAAGATTACTTGTATAGCCCTAAATCATGAGTGTCTCAAAGGGCTGCACAAGCCACAATGATCAGATCCCCCATCAGGGCAAAAGAAAATTCAACCCAATGAGAAACCTTGGAGGGGATCGCAGATGTGGGGACGAGCCCCCCCCCCACACGTGCAATGGACGTCGAGTGGATCTAGTTAATAGTGTGAGAGTCCAGTCCATAGTGGATCTAACATAATATTGTGAGAGTCCAGTCCATAGTGGGTCCAGCAGGAGATCATCTTGAGTGGAGACAGGTCAGCAACGCAGAGACGTCCCCAACTGATGCACAGATGAATGGTCCACCCTGGGGAGAAAAGAAACGGTAGATCAACTGGTCTAAAAGGGGGGTCTATTTAAAGGCTAGAGTATACAAATGAGTTTTAAGATGGGACTTAAATGCTTCTACTGAGGTAGCATCTCTAACTGTTACCGGGAGGGCATTCCAGACTACTGGAGCCCAAATAGAAAATGCTCTATAGAGGCTTTGCAGCTGACGTCATCAGCCACGCCCATTAGCTTGGCGGCCATCTTGCCGGTCACCAGTTCAGTGCCGGTCAACGACTCACACACGCTTTCTTGTTAGATCTGCTGCTATTTGAGCTTGGAAATGCCGGAAACCTGCTGTGCTGTTGGATGTAGCAATAGACGAGGCGATAAACCAAATCTTAGCTTCTATAGATTCCCGGCAAACATCAAAAAACGCGATAAATGGATCGCGGCAATTTGTCGTGAACGATGGAAACCTACGATTTACACAAGGATATGCAATGAACACTTCATATCAGGTATATAAACAAACATTAACAGTACGCTCTTCTGTGTGTGCTTTTTCCTTACCTTGGTCATGAGAAGAAATCGATTCTTGTTTGGAATCTGCCATATCAGCCCATCATGCACAAAACCTGCTGTAAAATACTTGTAGGCATCCAGACTCTTGTATGCCTTAAGGTCCTTTCCAGTGTACGGAGATGGTGAATCGACGAGGTAATTATAAATGTCTGGATATGAGAGATCAGGCAGGTCGGCTGTTGCAAAATGCTCAGCTTATTTTAGCATGCTTCTCGGTAAAAGGTACGGATCCGTTGTGCCAACAATGTTCAACTTCTCTCGGTAACGTTTTTTGGACTCTTCATCCAAATGCACAACTTCATTGGATAGCAAATCAGCCATAATTCGGATGAAATCGGTGAAAATGTAGCGCAGAAATCAAACTGAATCTGTACGAACACGTAGGAACGAGCTGACCGGCTGACCGGCAAGATGGCGGCATAACACAAAGTCACGTGATAAAATCACGTGACTGCAAAGCCTCTATAGCCCGCAGACTTTTTTTGGGCTCTTGGAATCACTAATAAAATCTTTGTTGATTGTCATGTCATGTACGGATGTACTTTGTGGACGCCGTCTCTGCTCCACACGCTGCAAGTTTTTGCTGTCGTCCAGCAATCTGTTTTTGTTTACTTTGCAGCCAGTTCAGTTTTAGTTTCGTTCTGCATAGCCTTCCCTAAGCTTCAATGCCTTTTCTTAGAGGCACTCGCCTTTTGTTTATTTTTGGTTCAAGCATTAGATACCTTTTTACCTTCACTCTGCCTCCCGCTGTCGTCTACATATTGTGATCACCACAAACCATGTTTGCGACATCTACAAAGCAATTAGCTACCTGCTGCCACCTACTGATATGGAAGAGAATAACACGGTTACTCTGCCGAGCTCTAGACAGCACAGGCACTCGACGACGGCACATTATAATTACTGGTTTGCAAAAAAATATTTTTAACCCAATTAGGTGACATTACATAATCTCCCATGGCACACCAGACTGTATCGCACAGTGGTTGAAAAAAAACACTGTTCTGCTGAATGAGAAGTTAATTTTTGTGTTGTGACAGGTAGCAGGTGTAACGTGACAGGTGGCACAATGACGAGCGTCGCTGACAAATTGTGTTCAGGCAAAGACGTATCATGTCAGAATCGTCACTTCGCCGTCATTCAGCAACAGCCTGTGTGGGCGTGAAGTCTCAGGACTCAGAATCCTCGGGCTTGCGATGTTGTCGGGCACAGTGCAGTGGAAGTGTGTGAGTTCCGATCGGTCGCATGCAGTGGTCGCCAGTTATCATTACACACACACAAAAAAGAGGTAAATATCCCCTTTTTATTTGCAAAGTGACATCAAGCACACTTCCTGCTGGGGAAAACAAATGCGTCTCATGCTGTGACGCTTGCTGAGGCACAGTCATGGCGCTTCTCGCGTTGTTTTGAAAACGATCAGCTTCCTCCCTTGAAAATAGCATGGGCTCCTGACACCTCCAGAATAGGAGACGTCTTATCTAACGCTCCCGTCTTATCACCCAGCCTCAGCGGGAACTATTGCTCGGCGGCAGGGTGTCATATGACACGCGGCGCTGTGACAAGCCACAGTTTGCCACACCACTGGCGGCTTCGAGGTGATAATGCATAACACAAAAGCACTGCGAGCTCTTAGATAGCGGCCGAGGGGGAAATATGAACCCTCTGGTGATCCGTATCTGCCTTATTAAAGAGCTGACCTTGACCAGTGGGGAAAACTGGATTTGCCTGATTTCCAATAAAGAGGCGGGATGATGTTATGCTGTTGAAACGAAGAGCCTTTTTCCTTTTTGTGCTCTCTTCTTCCTCAACCTTTCTCTTTTTTCTCTCTCTCTCTCTCTCTCACTGGCTCTCTGTCATCTTTTTACTGGCTGATTTCATTGTCCCATCAAACAATAAAAAGAGCTGATGCATCAGTCTGCGTCCAAGTGTCTCCCCAGCACAATGTAAACACAGAACACACTGCACCGAAAACAAACACTTGTGCTACCAAAATTACAAATGTGACTTGTCAATTCGTGTTTTTGAAATAATTTAAATTCATAGACTTACAGGAGGTAGAATTGAATACAACAATTGACCGAGAATCCTTATACACTATATTGCCAAAAGTATTTGGCCACCTGCCTTGACTCACATATGAAATTGAAGTGCCATCCCATTCCTAACCCATAGGGTTCAATATGATGTCAGTCCACCTTTTGCAGCTATTACAGCTTCAACTCTTCTGGGAAGGCTGTCCACAAGGTTGCAGAGTGTGTTTATAGGAATTTTCGACCATTCTTCCAAAAGCGCATTGGTGAGGTCACACACTGATGTTGGTCGAGAAGGCCTGGCTTCTAATTCATCCCATAGGTGTTCTATCGGGTTCAGGTCAGGACTCTGTGCAGGCCAGTCAAGTTCATCCACACCAGACTCTGTCATCCATGTCTTTATGGACCTTCCTTTATGCACTGGTGCCCAGTCATGTTGGAAGAGGAAGGGGCCCGCTCCAAAATGTTCCCACAAGGTTGGGAGCATGGAATTGTCCAAAATGTTTTGGTATCCTGGAGCATTCAAAGTTCCTTTCCCTGCAACTAAGGGGCCAAGCCCAACTCCTGAAAAACAACCCCACACCATAACTCCTGCTCCTTCAAATCCAAATTTCACACTCGGCACATGTACCGTTCTCCTGGCAACCTCCAAACCCAGACTCGTCCATCAGATTGCCAGATGGAAAAGCGTGATTCATCACTCCAGAGAAGGCGTCTCCACTGCTCTAGAGTCCAGTGGCGACGTGCTTTACACCACTGCATCCCACGCTTTGCATTGGACTTGGTGACGTATGGTTTAGATGCAGCTGCTCAGCCATGCAAACCCATTCCATGAAGCTCTCTGCGTACTGTACGTGGGCTAATTGGAAGGTCACATGAAGTTTGGAGCTCTGTAGCAACCAAGTCACCAACCGCTGACCCCTCTCCTGTCACTTTACGTGGTCTACTACTTTGTGGCTGAGTTGCTGTTGTTCCCAAACTCTTGCCATACAAAAACATCAACGTTTTATTCGACAAAAGAGTATAAAACAAAAACAAAATTAGTTCAAACGTAAAATCGACAGATATATCTGAAGTTGATCTTGTAACTTAAGTGTTGAAAGTAAAAAAAATAATAATACAAATGTATTACTTTATGAGTGGGGCACCTTTTGGATCCCAAATATATTTAATGGGATTGTATTTATCTTTTCACTGTGATTACTCAAAAATAATAATTAATTAAAATCAATGGTGTCCTGCATTATTGATCTTTTTAAGGCTCTAATTACTTCACATCAGACATTGATTTCTGAATGTTTTGGGCAGCGGGGGAAATACTGCATATTTCAGTTTTATCATAAAAAAATATTTATTTTAAACTTTATATCAACCTGAAGTTGATATACTGTAGAGATTTACTCTAAGTGTTAAATAAAATGAAAAATAATAATAATTTGACTTGTTTTTAACATTTTAATGACTTAGACCCTTTATGGTCCCCGGGAGCCCTAAAGATTAAAAAAAAAAAAAAAATCCATATATTTTGTTATGGTTTGAAAATGAAAAATATCAAAATGGCCCCCGCATGCTTGAATTTTTTCGTGTTCGACCCTCAGTGGAAAAAGTTTGGACACCCCTGCAGTAGGTGAAGTGCAAGTCCCTTTTATTAGGGAAAACAAAACAGCAGCAGTGCACAAAAATCAGCTAGGCACAGAAATCATAAGGAAAGCTGTGCAGCACGTCGCGGTACAAAACAAGGCAAAATGATCCAGCCCAGTCCAGAGGACGGAGAAAGAGGACAGGGCTGGCATAAAAAGCATGCTGATTGGCAACCAGAGAAAGGTTTGTTTTGATTGCCAATCAGGGGCAGGTGAGGGAGCAACCGCTAAGTCTAAAGAAGTGGCGGCAAATGGAGGAAAGGAGGACGTGGAACCAAAAATAATAGAGCTGGACAGGAAATAAAACAAAATACAGAAAAAAAACCTAACAATCAAAGTCCTATGAGATCATGACAGATTGGGCCTAAATTGCACTTCACAAATACTAAAACGAAGCACAAATACTAGGGCTGCGAATCTTTGTGTGTCCCACGATTCGATTCAATATCGATTCTTGGGGTCACGATTCGATTATAATTAGATTTTTTTTCGATTCAACGCGATTCTCGATTCAAAAACGATATTTTTCAGATTCAAAACGATTCTCTATTCATTCAATACATAGGATTTCAGCAGGATCTACCCCAGTCTGCTGGCATGCAAGCAGAGGTAGTAGATTTTTGTAAAAAGCTTTTATAATTGTAAAGGATCATGTTTTATCAACTGATTGCAATAATGTAAATTTGTTTTAACTATTAAATGAACCAAAAATATGACTTATTTTAAATATTGGACACAGTGTGTTGTCAAGCTTATGAGATGCAATGCAAGTGTAAGCCACTGTGACACTATTGTTCTTTTTTATTTGATTGTTTTATTTTTTTTTATAAATGGATTTTTTAATCACTGCTATGTTGAAATTGTTACTAATATTGATACTGTTTTTGATAATATTCATTTTTGTTTCACTACTTTTGGATTTTTCTGTGTCGTGTTTGTGTCTCCTCTCAATTGCTCTGTTTATTGCTGTTCTGAGTGTTGCTGGGTCGGGTTTGGTTTTGGAATTGGATTGCATTGTTATGGTATTGCTGTGTATTGTTTTGTTGGAGGGCAGCACGGTGGAAGAGGGGTTAGTGCGTCTGCCTCACAATACGAAGGTCCTGAGTAGTCCTGGGTTCAATCCCGGGCTCGGGATCTTTCTGTGTGGAGTTTGCATGTCCTACCCGTGACTGTGTGGGTTCCCTCCGGGTACTCCGGCTTCCTCCCACTTCCAAAGACATGCACCTGGGGATAGGTTGATTGGCAACACTAAATTGGCCCTAGTGTGTGAATGTGAGTGTGAATGTTGTCTGTCTATCTGGCGACTTGTCCAGGGTATACCCCGCCTTCCGCCCAATTGTAGCCGAGATAGGCTCCAGCGCCCCCTGTGACCCCGAAGGGAATAAGCGGTAGAAAATGGATGGATGGATGGATGTTTTGTTGGATTGATTAATAAAATTTAAAAAAAAAAAAAAAATTAAAATAAAATCGATTTTTGATAAATGAGAATCGATACAGAATCGTAAAACGTGAAAATGGCGATTTGAATTCGAATCGATTTTTTCCCACACCCCTAACAAATACCCTCCATTTTTGAAGATGTATTTGTTGTTTAAAAATGCACTAAATTCAATAATCATTTATCACCAGGTCTGTAACAGTATTGTACGGTATATACCGCGGTATTGCGGAAATCCTCACAATAATGCCATGACATGGGACAATATCAAACGAAAACGTGTTAAAACTAGTTTTAATCTGGAACTTTTGCATTAGCAAGGGGGACCGGCAAGGTGGGACGGGGGAACGCGGTAAAGGGGAGAAAAGGAGGAAGCATGCGGGACAAGTGTGTTTGTAGTTGATAAGAGGAATAGTTTTTTCGGATATTTCCTGAAAATGTAATCAAAATAGTTCCATAATTGTTTTAGTTATGTTGCAACGAACAGACAAACAAAGCCTGAAGAAAACATACTTGCTTTAGCGGTGGTAATAAAGTATTTGTACTGAACACCACAGGGAATAGAAGTTATATAAGAAGCTACTTGATAAACCATCACCCGGAAAAGCTATTTAAAGCCAGCCAATCTAAACATCAATTTGTGATAATTCATACTGCAATACTACAATCGAGTATTACCTTATTAAAAAAAACATTTCCACTGCAGAGGACACTGCTTCTCAGAAAGTAAATTTGAAGACACGAAACTGACCATTATTGTTTTACACTTACTACACTGGATGTTTACATTGTCACTATAAAGACACCCAACTGTAAGTGTTTGTTTTTTTTGTCGTTGTTTTAGATTTGCTTGAAACGGTCGATGTTTCTGCACTATTCTTATCACTTAAAAGTACATGTTTGCAGTAATAAATATGATTAAAATTAAATATGATTAAAACATAACGTTACGGTTTATCCTAAATATTCCTGCCACTTCATTTTACACACTATATATATTTTTTTTTACAATACCACAGTAATATCGTACTGTGGCCTGAAAGGGTAACTGCTCTTTCTTTGGAATGTTGCCTATCGATCACAATCATTATAAAAGACATGATGACGGATGTTTTTTGTTTTTTTAATGCATTCTAACTCGTGAATAAACATTACAGCAGAGCCAATGGAAAGTCTTCTACTCTGCCCATAAAGCCCAATAAAAAAAGTATCCAAAAAACGGCAACAATACTCCATTTAGTGACTTGAATATTAACCAAGTATTAGTGATATTGTTATTGTAAGCGCTAACGTAGGCAAACTATTTATAGCGGCGCCGTTATCACGAGTGTGTGTGCCAATTGTGACATCATCGAGTTGTAAGCTGCGTCCTTGCTTCCTTTGGTCGTTAAAGTTTATTGCATATCATAAATCATACTTCTCACCTGGATAGTTGAAGGACGAGGAGGTAGTGCGACAAGTTGGTACACTTTGACAGCCAATTTAGTCCCGGAAATGGCGAGAACGACATGAAAAGACGCCCGGGTCAACCCCCCTTTCCTTTTCAAAGATTAAAAGTCGTTTTTCGTCTAAAACGGGAATATAACAAGATTCTATCAGTCGGCATCCTAATAACAGCAGACATTGTACAGTAAGTGATGTTTTATTATGTTTGTTGTATCTCATGAAATCTGCAGTGATTGTTGCTGTGATGCGTTTTTTTTAATTAATGTGCTGCTTATGCTTAACTTGATCAAAATACATACATATTAAATGTTGTTATAAATGTGCCTCTTATTATATTACATATATACTTGCAGCATGTATATAAAACCCTAATGGAGGTGTTTGGATGTTTTTCAGGGCTTTTATAGCCAGAATAAAGCGACTCCAATAGGCTCCATTGTAAGCAAACGTTTTATCGCATTTATTTATTATTTAGAATGCATAAAAAAAAGAAAAACATATGTGTTCTTGTCTTACGTAAGGATTGTGAATGATAGGCAAAATTCCCCCAAAAAGTTAATTTCCCCTTTATAGGGCAACATAACTGTTTTATGAATTTTGCCTATCATTCACAATCCTTATGAGAGACAAGAAGGCAAATATATTTTTTAACTCATTGTAACTGGCAAATAAAGGTACATAAAAGTCTGCTTTCGGTGGAGTCAATGGGAGGTCCTCTATTCCGAGGGCAGTAGGGTGTGAGAGGGGCCAAGGTGGTGGCCTCTGCGGTTGGTTAAAAAAAAAAGTTTTAAAGTTTTTTAAAGTGTCTCTAAATAGCCATCCAAAAATGCGGCAATAATACTCAATTTACATTTCATGACCTGAATATTAACCAAGTCTTAGCGATATTGTTATTAAAAGCGCTAATTAGTTGCCTAATGCAGACAAACTATTTTTAGCAGGGCCGTGATCACAGAGAACTAACTAGCTTGTGCTGCTATATTGACATCATCACCTGGTGAACTGCTTTCTTGTCTCAGAGCTTGTAAAAGCTTATTCTAGATCATGAATAATGCCTCTCACCTTGATAGTAGATGGATGAGGATGTAATCCAAAAAGTTGGTCGAGTTTGGCATCCAATTTATACCCGGAAATTTAAACACCTCTTTTTTTCTTCACGAGGATTATGTAATTCTTCATCTAAATGGGAATATATCAACATCCCATCAGTTGGCATCCCAGTGAGATCAGACATTTGTACAGTAACTGATGTCTTACTATGTTTGTAGGCTCTCATGAAGTCTGCAGTGAGTGGTAATCAGTGATGTCGTCATAGGAAAAAACTAATGTTGTGATGCATTTGTGTAATTAATTCACCGCCGTAGTCTTAAAATGATCAAAATACATGAATAATACATGTTATTAGACTTAAGACTTAGACAAACTTTATTGATCCACAAGGGAAATTGTTCCACACAGTAGCTCAGTTACAAAGGATGGAAAGGGTAAGGATGGAAATGATAATGCAGGTATAAAGTAGACTAAAAATGTGCCATTGTAGCAAAATAAAATATAACATGTTTTGCATATTATACTCTATATACAGTATAGAATATGATATATTACTGATAGATTATATTATATTATATTTGTATATAATATATACAATATATAACAAATCCCAATTACCATTTACAATATTACAGTATATGTAACAGCTGCAGCAAAAAAATAATAATAATAATAAAAAGGGCAGCATAAAATATAGAGTAGATCCAGCAGAAAATATACATTATAGACAACGAGAGGTATCTAACATTCTTAGCTATGTTATAATGAATTTCTCTGTTCCTACATTACATATATACTTACAGTGCTTATATAAAATGTTGATGGAAGTGTTTGGATGTTGTCAAGGGCTCGCATTTATTTACGAGTTAGAATGCATTAAAAAAAAGTAAAACATACACTACCGTTCAAAAGTTTGGAGTCACCCAAACAATTTTGTGGAATAGCCTTCATTTCTAACAACAAGAATAGACTGTCGAGTTTCAGATGAAAGTTTTCTTTTTGTGGCCATTTTGAGCATTTAATTGACCCCACAAATGTGATGCTCCAGAAACTCAATCTGCTCAAAGGAAGGTCAGTTGTGTAGCTTCTGTAACGAGCTAAACTGTTTTCAGATGTGTGAACATGATTGCACAAGGGTTTTCTAATCATCAATTAGCCTTCTGAGCCAATGAGCAAACACATTGTACCATTAGAACACTGGAGTGATAGTTGCTGGAAATGGGCCTCTATACACCTATGTAGATATTGCACCAAAAACCAGACATTTGCAGCTAGAATAGTCATTTACCACATTAGCAATGTATAGAGTGTATTTCTTTAAAGTTAAGACTAGTTATCTTCGTTGAAAAGTACAGTGCTTTTCCTTCAAAAATAAGGACATTTCAATGTGACCCCAAACTTTTGAACGGTAGTGTATGTGTGCTTGTCTTACATAGGGATTGTGAATGACAGGCAAAATTCCCCAAAAATTGACTGCATTTCCCTTTCATTACCAAGACGGTATCACACTGTGAGATTTTGATATCGTTACATCCCTGTTCATAACAACTCTTAATTTATAGGGTCCATATTGTATTTCTGTGTAAACAAATGTTGTACTTTTTAAGTGCAATGACAAATAAAGCATCTTATATCGAGTAAGTTCTTTAGAGGTTTCATTGAGGTAGAAACTAGGACCATTAAAATTTCCAACAGAGAGGCTTTCAAACATCCATCCATCAATTTTCTATAGCATTTCCAATGTCCTCTTCAGGGTCAATCAGGGTAAACTGGGCCTCATCCAGCTGACTTTGGGCGACAGGCAGAGTACATCCTATAGACTGGTTTCCAGTCAATCGCAGTGCTGCACAAGTATACAGTGGAACCTCGATTCCCGAACTTAACAGAGTTCGGAAATAGAGAAGTTTGAATACAGCTTGAAGTGGTGGGCCAGCGAGCGTCTGTTGTCATAGCGTTCTGGCCGGCATTTTGTTTTTCTCGAATAAAAAATGCTCTATGCAGAGTTCCTTGAAAAGTATTCAAGAAGAGCGAAAGATGTCAAGATTTTACAAAACGACGAGAAAAGCAAGGGAGCAGATCGAGTGGAAGAACGCACAAGTTTGCAGTGATCTCTTTGTTAAAGGTTTGTTTGACATGCTTGTAAGTTTTAGTATTTCCCATTTAAGTATTATCTTGATATTCTTTGTATTTTATCTTGATGCGGAGTTCTTAAAACACGTTTTTGCGACGACTGTTTCGTAAAGCACCAACTTGGCAAGTCTAAATAAAAGAAAGCAAAGGTGAGAAAAGCCTAAAAGAATTAAGATTGTATCAAAGGCAGCTATCATAAGTGAAGCTTTCAGCAAATCCACAATGTTGACATCTATAGTTATATTTCGATAAAGATGGGGGAAAATCACGCGTACTCCTAAGGACACAGGCAACAAAAAGGCAACACACATAGCGCAAAGGTAAAACATTAAATGCAACCTTACCCGTGCATCAACGATGCATGATTTATCTGAGAGAGTCTTGACACTAATTTCCTTGACCCTGCCACTCACAAAGAAGTTGTAGACCTCCATGCTTTTTGACGTTTTACTCTGTTTTGTTATACAGAATAATGTCTACAGAACCAGATACTTCAATATGTTTGGGAACGCGACCGACAAATGTTTGTCGAGTGATCTCGACAAAAACAATTTTGATAATGTATAGGCATAAATTCCAATGCATAGGTTGATTTTTGCCCCTATCTGCTTATTAATGGAAAGACCTAGACCCCTTGCATACTATAATAGTTCACTCTCTGTTTGCTGCACAAAGTGGTGGCCCACCACTTTGTTTACTTACTGTCAAAAGTCACGTGACTGGATATAACCTATAGAAGCAATTTTCTTAATACAAATCAATGTAAATATAAATAATGAGTTACAGCCTCGTCCATATTTTAGTAAAAGTTTGTGCGATTTAAACACAATATAGAGCGCTATACAGTACTGTATATCTAACAAACATAATGTGGTGATAGATCAACATTCCAATTATTAACAAAGCCAAAACAACAACAACCAGCTTAACTGTCCTCATTTTTAGCCGCCCTGCCGACACGCACACACACTGTTTCTAGCTCTGTGGTAACCTCACAGTTTGAAATAACAAAACTCCTTAGCTTTCACTGCTAAGTCGCTATAATGATTAGGGATATATAAAAAAAATCCACTTTACCTTGTTGGTTAATCTTCTTGGTGTGCAGCAGAAGAAAAAGGGAGAGGCGGTGTCGACAAAGCTGTGAATACTTCCTGAATGTTTCAAGCCACACGTCGCTCGCACAATGGTTTCTTTGGACTCATGTTGAGCTCCTAAACAGGAAAAATTCTGGAAAAAAAGGCAAACCAAAAACCCCCATTTAACAGAGTTTTCACAGAGTAACATTTAACAGGTATAAAAGAAAGGGCATCTCTATCCTCTTTCAAAACCGCGATAAAAGTTCACCTCCAGGCAGGTACAACCTTAAACTAACACCCTCCCCGGATTGTTAATAATCAAATGTAAACAATCAAATGCAGATACTTTTTCTTATGCCTTCTGATCTCTCTCTCTCTCTCTCTTTCTCTATCTCTCTCTCTCTCTCTCTCTCTATCTCTCTCTCTCTCTCTATGCCCACTACTTGCTGTCCATATCCTACCAAGTCAGACCTACACTGTTCCAATATCCATTTCTCTGTTCTCAATTGTTGATGACTGATGATAACAACCAAACCTAACCGCCCCCCACCCCCTCCACACCCCGGATTGTAAATAATGTAAATAATTCAATGTGATTATCTTGTGTGATGACTGTATTATGATGATAGTTTAAATCTGATAGTGTATATCTGTATCATGAATCAATTTAAGTGGACCCCGACTTAAACAAGTTGAGAAACGTATTCAGGTGTTACCATTTAGTGGTCAATTGTACGGAATATGTACTTCACTGTGCAACCTACTAATAAAAGTCTCAATCAATCAAAAACAGTTTTATAAATGTTCTCAGTTCAGTTCAGAATTTTGCCAAAGCCTGCATGCTAAGTCACTCCTGACTTCTCAACATGACTTCACTGCTTCACTAATTTTAGCAACGACATGCAAATTTTGCAGAAAAGCTCTTTTGTGTGAGCAATTTTTTACACCTTTTTGAATTAAAAAAAAAAGAGCCTCAGAGCAGTTTTTACCATCTGCGTGATAAAAAATAGAGCTTTAGACGAACACAAAGCCTGAATGGCCATAACCTTGACGACGGTGACCTTTGTTCACTTTAAATCCATTTTGAACAGCAGTAATTGCGGAATGAGAACTGATAGTCTCAAAGGATGAACGCCGGTTCTTCACTAAATTAATGAAAAGGTATTTTTATGTCGCTGAATTGACTGCGGGACATTGAATTGACCTTACATTAAAGGGTCACCTCACTCATTTCTCTTCTCCAACGTGAAGCATTAGCGCCGCTTTTCTCCCCTTTCCTACCTTACTCTCTCTCTCTCTCTCTCTCTCTCGCTGCTTGTTCCTCTGCATGAGTCTTTCACTGTCAGACGTTATCTCAAAGACCAGATCACTATGGCAACAATTAGTCACATCATCATCGCCCACACTTGCATTGGATGGCTGTTTTTACTTTGAAAGGGTTTATTAGAGAAGCCCGTACCTCACTGGCGCACAGCCAAGCTCGCTGTGACGGCGAAGGAGCAATGTTGCCATCTGTTGGAGGCGTGTGTTTGCAGCCACACTGAAAAGTATTCAGTGATGAGGAAATGACAAATGGGCGCTAATCAAGCATCAATTAGGACCTTCCAACTGGAGCCTAATAGTATCCCTCTGTGCAAATGTCAACTTCTTTCCCTTTGAAAATTGGCATGGGTGAGAATGGGGTTGATTGTCACACTTTTTACTCTTGTGGTAATTCCGTGACATCACTTTAACGAGGAGGTAATTAACTATCGAAGAAACATTGTCATCACAGGGATGGTTATCACACACAATGGGGTTGGCTGTCACAATGTTATTTAGAAATGAACAATTTTTAAATTTAATCTTAATGTATTTTGAAATAAAGACACCTTATCTAATAAGGCAAGAGGGCTGAATACATGTAATTGCATTGACATGTTAGACTATTACATTAGTTTAAGGGTCCCTCAAATGCTGACAACATTGTCACTTATTTCATAGTTCTGAACATGAAAATGATACCTGTAGGTAAAATAGACACAGTTCTGAGTCTAAGCACATATTTGTAATAATAATAATAATAATAATAATGGATTACATTTATATTGTAATCCAAACAATATAAACTTTAAATTTCCTCCAGAAGGTCTTATCTTTGTCCATATGATGTCAGATGAAACAAAAATTGAGCTGTTTGGCCACAATACTCAGCAATATGTATGGAGGAGAAAAGGTGAGGCCTTTGTTCCCAGGAACACCACACATACCGTCAAGCATGGTGGTGGTAGTATTATGCTCTGGGCCTGTTTTGCTGCCAATGGAACTGGTGCTTTACAGAGAGTAAATGGGACAATGACAAAGGAGGATTACCTCCAAATTCTTCAGGACAACCTAAAATCATCAGCCCGGAGGTTGGGTCTTGGGCACAGTTGGGTGTTCCAACAGGACAATGACCCCAAACACACGTCAAAAGTGGTAAAGGAATGGTTAAATCAGGCTAGAATTAAGGTTTTAGAATGGCCTTCCCAAAGTCCTGCCTTAAACATGTGGACAATGCTGAAGAAACAAGTCCATGTCAGAAAACCAACAAATTTAGCTGAACTGCACCAATTTTGTCAAGAGGAGTGGTCAAAAATTCAACCAGAAGCTTGCCAGAAGCTTGTGGATGGCTACCAAAAGCGCCTTATTGCAGTGAAATTTGCCAAGGGACATGTAACCAAATAATAACATTGTTGTATGTATACTTTTGACCCAGTAGATTTGGTCACATTTTCAGTAGACCCATAATAAATTCATAAAAGAACCAAACTTCATGAATGTTTTTTGTGACCAACAAGTATGTGCTCCAAACACTCTATCACAAAAAAATAAGAGTTATAGAAATTATTGGTAACTCAAGACAGCCATGACATTATGTTATATATATATATATATATATATATATATATATATATATATATATATATATATATATATATATATATATATATATATATATATATATATATATATATAGGAGTGCGCACTTGCTGCACGCTCGCCCGACACTGCGCCGCGAGCGCGATGCTGTCAAGTTATCGATGGGAAATTGCATTTTTAGACAATATGATTTGCCTGAGCAGCTAGGAGACCCCGAGAGTAACAAGTGGTAGAAAATAGATTAGAAAGGGCAAATGAAAAAAAAAAAATTGGGACTTCCTGCGGGCCGGATTTTGGACGCTGGCGGGCCTGATCTAAACTTTACTGTGCCGGATATTTTTTTCTATACTTTTATTGTAATATTTTTAGAATGTGTTTGTTGTATTTTTGGCCAAAGTAGGACTAAGAAAACAATCTGAAGTTGTTTTTATTTTTTAGTTTTAATGCCATGATTTTAAAAGTCCGGCCCGCGTGTGCGCAGATTTCCCTCCATGCGGCCATGGACACCCCTGATGTACAGTATTACAGTATATGTAACAGCTGCAGGAAAAAAAAGGCCAGCATAAAATAGAGAGTAGATCCAGCAGAAAATTGAAATTATAAACAAAGAGATTGAAAAAAAATCTTGAGACTTCCCAATGGCCAGATTTTGGACGCTGGGGGCCGTAGTTTGGGGGACCCCTGGACACGACACTCAAAGCGCTCACAGATAAGTGAGAACCCATCATTCATTCACTCCACATTCACACTTAGATATTTGTTTCGGTCACAACCTCGTCTCAAGTCATGTTATTTTCAGGCGGAATTTGAAAAAATTATGAAATCTGTCTGCCAGATGCATTGTTGCAGGATGTGGCAACCTGCATACATTTCCAAATGATGGGAATACCAGGAAAGTATGGGTTTAAGCAAAATGGGATTGACCAAGCAAGAGGAGTGTAATTTGCAGCGACCAAAATAATGATTGTAACTTTGAAAAAGCAAGGATTTGTTCTGAATTTAGATGGAAAAAATGTAAAAGACTCAAGCTAAATGCGATCCTTAAAATCAGGAGCACCATCGAGGGAAGAAAAACTGAGTCAGAATCTATGGAAAATGGAAAAAGAAAAGCAGAAAGCGAGAGAAAAAATATATAAGTTGCTAGTATTCTATTTGCGTCCTCTTCTCCTGACATTTTCAAGACGCTGGAGTAAATGTTGAAAGAGCATAAGGAAATACAGGCTTTTATTGGGACCCTACTTCTAGGAAGGAAGCGTCAGTCAGATCCTTTTTTCTTTGGCTTTCTACAATAATGAGAGGTGACTAAAATTGAGAGGTGACTAAAATTGAAGATTAAAAACGTATTCTTGAAAAAAAAGAGTACAAACAATATCATTTGTTGCTAACGTCAAGGCTAACAACTGTGTCAAACTAGTTAGCTGGCTAATAACAAGCTAAACTATACATTCGTGGCTGCTGGTCTTCCAAGTAGGGGAAGCTCATTTTCAGCTACTTTCTAAACACAAATACAGTCTTTATATCACTTAAAGGATTTTAAAATACCACATAGAGGCTGAACTCGGAACAACAAAATTAAATTTGAAAAAATGCTCCGGCAGTGATGCATATTTCAAGATTGCTGATTTGCTCATTTTGATATCAATCAAAAAGGGATTCAGCGTCAAACAGATCATCCAATCATCACAGCCGGGATCACGACCACTTTGCATATACTTCCAGAGACGCTCGATGTCCGATTGGCGGCACAAAGCCGAGCATTTATCCAATCACTCTCGAGTTCCCCTCTATGCTCTCTCATTGAAGTCAATAGATGCCAAGCTTCAACACTGTTTAAAGGCCTACTGAAATGAGATTTTCTTATTTAAACGGGGATAGCAGATCCATTCTATGTGTCATACTTGATCATTTCGCGATATTGCCATATTTTTGCTGAAAGGATTTAGTAGAGAACATCGACGATAAAGTTCTCAACTTTTGGTCGCTGATAAAAAAGCCTTGCCTGTACCGGAAGTAGCGTGGCGTCACAGGTTGTGGAGCTCCTCACATCTGCACATTGTTTACAATCATGGCCACAAGCAGCGAGAGCGATTCGGACCGAGAAAGCGACGATTACCCCATTAATTTGAGCGAGGATGAAAGATTTGTGGATGAGGAAAGTGAGAGTGAAGGACTAGAGGGCACTGGAAGCGATTCAGATAGGGAAGATGCTGTGAGAGGCGGGTGGGACCTGATATTCAGCTGGGAATGACTAAAACAGTAAATAAACACAAGACATATATATACTCTATTAGCCACAACACAAACAGGCTTATATTTAATATGCCACAAATTCTTCCCGAATAACAAACACCTCCCCCCTCCCGTCCATATAACCCGCCAATACAAATCAAACACCTGCACAACACACTCAATCCCACAGCCCAAAGTACCGTTCACCTCCCCAAAGTTCATACAGCACATATATTTCCCCAAAGTTACGTACGTGACATGCACATAGCAGCACGCACGTACGGGCAAGTGATCAAATGTTTGGAAGCCGCAGCTGCGTACTCACGGTAGCGAGTATCCAACTCAAAGTCCTCCTGGTAAGAGTCTCTGTTGTCCCATCTCCCCAAGCATGTGTATCCAACTCAAAGTCCTCCTGGTAAGAGTCTCTGTTCTCCCAGTTCTCCACAGGCCAATGGTAAAGCTTGACTGTCATCGTTCGGGAATGTAAACAATGAAACACCGGCTACGACGAAGCCGCTACGTTTTTGTGTTGCTGCAGCCGGCCGCTAATACATCGCTTCCCACCTACGGCTTTCTTCTTTGCTATCTCCATTGTTCATTTAACAAATTGCAAAAGATTCACCAACACAGATGTCCAGAATACTTTGGAATTTTGCGATGAAAACAGACGACTTAATAGCTGGCCACAATGCTGTCCCAAAATGTCCGCTACAATCCGTGTAGTCACGCGCAAACGTCATCATACCGAGACGTTTTCAGCAGGATATTTCGCGGGAAATTTAAAATTGCACTTTACTAATCTAACCCGGCCGTATTGGCATGTGTTGCAATGTTAAGATTTCATCATTGATATATAAACTATCAGACTGCGTGGTCGGTAGTAGTGGGTTTCAGTAGGCCTTTAATTTACAGCCTGCCATTCTATAGGACGGCCACTCTACCGACTGATCCATGCCGCCCAAATGGAGACAATTAATACATTACTTCAGAGAACTGAAAAAAAGTTGTTGGTTGAACTAATTTTATCAGATTTTTAAGCCTTAAAACCACACATGACGTCACATTGCTGACACATGCGTGTTGGTTGAAAGTTCCCCTTTGACTTACTTTCTGAAGTTGACTGAACTTATTATTGGTTTAGTAATGAGTCTCCACCCGTTTTTCTGGTTGAAATATTCATAACTCGTCTTACTTAATTGTGATGGGCAAGGGAATAAGCGGTAGAAAATGGATGGATGGAATTTGTTCTGTCAATCTGACAGCAAGAGTCAAGACTAAAAGTCAAAATCACTTTTAACAGTGTACACAGAGACAAAGTTCGTACACCAAAGCATACTTTTATTCAGTCTTTGGTTCTTGTACGAACAATTTCTTCAATGAGGGGTTTATAAGTTTAGGTTCCACTGGAACCCCCTTGTCTGGACCAGGTAAAAAAAAATGACAGCAAATTAAATGTTGGTATCTACATTTAGGGATGATGTTTGATAAGAAATTATCGAGTTCGAGCCCATTATCGAATCCTCTTATCGAACCGATTCCTTATCGATTCTCTTATCGACTCCAGATAGGTTGTTGTATATGGAAAAAAACACAATATTTGGTTTAACAAAAGCTCACTTTTATTTTATAAGAAAAAAATACATTAAATAAATAAATAAATATTGACTGTTACCCCCCTAAAAAAATACAATAAATAAATATTGACTGTTGTTACCCAAAGTATTTTAAGTGGGATTTTTCAGAAAAACAAATATATACAGTAACACAAAAACAACCTGTCTCTGTGATCACTATAGGTGTATGAATAATAATATAGTGTTAAATAAAATCAGTCCCTTTGGCACAAAACTGAAAATAATACAGCTCTCCAAAAAGTGCACTTCTGTTGCTATTGGAACATACCAACTACACACACTATGACACTAAGAACGCCATAGTCATCAATCAACAATTCTTCTTCCAAAAAATTAGCATGTCTGCTTTTTAGCTCAGTCATTAGACTGAGCTACGTCATTTCCTGTGATGTCCCAAAGGGCATTTCCTGTGAGACGGGATTCGTTCCCAGGGATTCGAATAAAGAACCAACTCTTTTTCTTTACTATAGTGGCCTCGATAACGGGAACCTGTTCTCAAAAAGGGATTCGAGTCCATGGAATCGGTTCTTTTCTTATCGAACGGTTCTTTTCTTATCGAACAACCGGGAGAACCGGTTTCGAACATCGTCCCTATCTACATTGTCGTTTTGTTAATGAAAATAATGCTCTCATGCAGTAGGAGCCCATCTAATGTGAGAGATCATCTATTGGCAGCTATTTTGGCTCAACGTTATCATTATAACATCGCCTCGCTTTCTGCTCCCTGGAGGCAATAATTACATTTTCCCACATCTTTTTTTCTTTATAGGTCCCATCGTTAAGTGATGAAATATTTCATAGTCAGAAATAATGTTCTGTGCAGTGGGCAGATCATTGCTCTTGTTATGTATTCTGCCGACTTTAATCTTTGCCAGGGAAAGGGTGTTTCCAATGTTTACCCACATTATCAGGAGTTGGCCAGTAGACGCTGATTGGGAGGATTTTTCTCAGCCCTATGATAATTGTTCCAGGTGAATTACTGCAGTCTGCAAGTAAATTATAACTTCATATCATACGGTGCCTGCTAATAGTGATACTTGTGACTGCTTATTACTCTGCATTTGTTCACGACAGGTCATGTCTTGTTGTGTTTCAGGTTATTCTCCTATCTTTAATGGTTATTTTCTATCCATCCATCCATTTTCTACCGTTTGTCTCTCTCAGGGTCAATTCAGCGCTTATTCCTTTGTTTACATTCTCGTTTCTTGAGTGTTAATTAATCTCACCTGCCTCTGATTAGCGATTAGGAGGCTCACCTGCTTCTGATCACTAATCAGAGAGCATTATAGACTGGTGTCAGCCTGCCATACTCGCAGGTTCATTGTTTGCCTTTGGCGACAGTAACATTTGGTGCCAGCCTGTTGCTAACGTTAACTTTTCCTTTGTTTGTTGTCATTCTCTGCTAAGTATTTGGAGTATGTCTACGCTTCCCTTCGGCACGCTTCTTTTTTATGTTTTGTTTCGTGTCCAAGGATTAAATTAGCGTTCTTACCTGCACATTGCTTCTGCTGATTCCTTACGGTCCTTTTGGCATCCAAATGTTCATCTTGCCAAACATTTCTTGCCTGAGGCATGAAATGTTTTTATCTACACTTCTGTTAAAATGTAATAAACACTTATTATTATGTTTTTTGGATGCTTTAAAATAGTTTTGGATGATTCCACAAATTTGGGTATCAATCCGATGCCAAGTCGTTACAGGATCATACATTGGTCATATTCAAAGTCCTCATGTGTTAAGGGACATATTTCCTGAGTTTGTAAACATAATGTAAAAAGATTTTGTGATGATAAAAAATATCGATGTAATCATAGTAGTATCGACTAGATACGCTATTGTACTTGGTATCATTACAGTGGATGTCGGGTGTAGATTCACCAATGGCGTGGTGTGTAGTGAACAGTGTTGGGACTAACGCGTTACTGTAACGCCGTTAGTTTCGGCGGTAACTAGTAATCTAACGCGTTATTTTTTATATTCAGTAACTCAGTTACCGTTACTACATGATGCGTTACTGCGTTATTTTTTATGTACTGTAGTATCGGCTAGAAACAGAAGATATGAGTGTGTTTTATTGGAGCGCTGCAGTATCAAGGAAAAGAAAAGGAGTGCTTTGTGTGGGTGGGGGGGGCGGGGGGGCTCCCAGACCGTAGTTGAGGAGCGCAGGGGAGACGTTTCTCCAGGGCCTATGTACTTCGGGGCTAACAACCTTCACTTTACAGCTGAGGGTGAATGATGAGGCCGGCTGTTTGTTGCAACTTTGTGACTTTATTGCACGCAGCCGTCCACGAAGCTAAATCACCTGCACGCACTCACTGTTGCCGCTCGCTCACCTCTCTCGCCCACTCACTCACTGACGTCACTCACCTCACATGCTGTCATGTCTTAAAGGGCCACACACTCACACATACGCTACTCTCATAACAACTAACAAGACATCATGGCGAAGCCAGAAGTCGAGTTTCTTAACATGGTGTTACGGCTCAGACCCCTGCCGTCTGTGCGCACCTGGGGACACGCCCACGGCCGCGCAGATCCAGGGACGCGCCGCGCGCGTCTCCGCCCTGCAGCAGCCACCAGCTGCAATCACTCACCGGAGAGCTGCACACCTGGGACTGATGAGGGCGAGCCGCATAAAGGGACCAGTGAACCCAAGGATCGGCGCGGGAACTTAGTTTTCTCATGGTGACCCGTAAGCTAAGCTTTAGCTCTCGCTCCTTGTTTTCCTCTCCGTGCCTTAACCCCCCCTGTCTTCTTCCGTATCCCTGCAGTACCCTCCGTCGCCTGGACAGTGAGCTGTGCGCCTCACTTTTCCCTGGATCTCCCCCCTGTGTTTTTGGACTGCATTCCTCGTTCCTGACTCCTCGCTTGCCCCTGGACTTGATGCCCCTCTCAGCCCCACGGACCCCCGCTTGTATCCCGGATCACCTGCCTGCCCCCTGGACTTCCTCTTCTCTCGTTCAACACTTTGGTAACACACACTTCAGTTAAATTACACACATAATCTTACACCACACACTCATTACCTTTTGGACCTAGTTCACACTCCATTTTCCTTAGTTTATTATATTAGTATTGTTTGTTATTATTATATATATTGAATATATATAAATATATATTAAATATTTGTATATACTTCCCCCTGGTGTATGTTTGCCGTCACCTCCCCTAGTAAACCATTACACATGGAGACATTCTCAATACTTTTCTTTTGTCGAGCACAAAGAAAATAACATTATAGTTAAATGTAAATTGTGTCTTGGATCAAAGATCTTATCTACTTAAAGTTAAAGTTAAAGTGCCATTATGTTGCAGCTATTTAAAATAGTTTTGTCAATTTGTTCTTGCCTGAAATAAATTGGCCCTTTAAAACATATCTTTGTCTTTGTGTGTTGTATGTAGACCACATTACTTTCTGAGTTCAGTGATGCAAATGCATGTCAAGTTGATCAACAGATTGTATTTTTCTCCAGTGCAATAACAGTACTGAAATGAAGGCTAAAAGGGCATTAATGGGAGCCTTAAAAAGAAAAAAAGAAAAAAAAGAAGTAACTAAATAGTTACTTGTCACAGTAACGCATTACTTTTTGGTGTAAGTAACTGAGTTAGTAACTGAGTTACTTTTGAAATAAAGTAACTAGTAACTGTAACTAGTTACTGGTTTTCAGTAACTTACCCAACACTGGTAGTGAAGCATGTTTAGCTATTCCCCGTCCTGCAGGGATGATACTTGAAAGAAACTTAGATTAGTGATTTAGAAGTAGCTAAAACACTGCCGATGGCAGATGGACGTTAGCCGCTAGCTAGCTAGCCATGTCATAAAGCACCTCTTCTTGAGGGTGTTTCAGTGTTATCGCTAGTTTTTAAGCCAAAATGCGTCCGTTCTCCCTTTTCTGTCTACACACTGTGGCTGCTTGTAAGTACTACGTGATTGTGCGCTGCCTAACATGCTCGTCCGCTCGTAAACTAGCAATGTCATGACGTGAGGACGGGGGGACCGGTACTTTTTAGAGGCGGTATAGTACCAAATTTGATTCATTAGTATCGCGGTACTATACTAATACCCATATACCGTACAACCCTAATTTACATATACAGGTATGTATATATTGTGTTTTGTTTGTTTAGTTTTTTAAAGGCAAATCTTTGTGGTTTTATTATTGGCTGATGTCAACATTTAGTTTTTTCCTCATTGTGCTTCTTGCTGTTTTCACAATTTTAGCACTTTTTAGGTTTTTTTTAATGTGCCTATTGTCACGGCGCGGGCTCGAACTCACTTTTCCCCGGCAGCTGGGTCTTCCAGCACCTCCGCTGGCAGCGCGCCAAGACACGCCCCCGCTCGCGCTGGCCGCGTCACGCCCACATGCCGGCAAGGCTGTGGGTGATCAGCAAAGCTGATGATCACACCTGCTTTCATAAGCCTGCACAACCTGCCATCACTCGCCGGAATATAACCTTCTGTTGGCGTACCGTAAGCGATCTACATGCTTGCTGAAATCCCGCTCTCTCTCTGTGTGCGTTTCTCCTGTCGTGTCTGATTTGCTCCCGTATCTTCCTTGTCCTTCCAGCGTCTGCCCTTGTTCCTGTGTTGGCGAGCTGTGCGTCTCGTCACTTTCTTGTTCCCTTGCTTCCCGGACTGCCCTTTTGGATTCTCGACCTCCCGCTTGGACACGGACCTCTCGACGCCTCTCTCTCAGCCCCACGGACCTCCCCCTTGCCTCACGGACCTTCCTGTCTTGTCCCCGCTCTCGATTCAACACTACGGTAAAACACTCATGTAATTCCCACACATAGTCTTACACCATACACCAGGGGTCACCAACCTTTTTGAAACCAAGAGCTACTTCTTGGGTACTGATTAATGCGAAGGGCTACCAGTTTGATACACACTTAGATAAATTGCCAGAAATAGCCAATTTGCTCAATTTACCTCTAACTCTATGTTATTATTAATAATTAATGATATTTACACTTAATTGAAAGGTTTAAAAGAGGAGAAAACACGAAAAAAATGGCAATTAAATTTTGAAACATAGTTTATCTTCAATTTCGACTCTTTAAAATTCAAAATTCAACCGAAAAAAAGAAGAGAAAAACTAGCTAATTCGAATCTTTTTGAAAAAATTTAAAAAATAATTTATGGAACATAATTAGTAATTTTTCCTGATTAAGATTAATTTTAGAATTTTGATGACATGTTTAAAATAGGTTAAAATCCAGTCTACAGTTTGTTAGAACATATAACAAATTGGACCAAGCTATATTTCTAACAAAGACAAATCATTATTTCTTCTAGATTTTCCAGAACAAAAATTTTAAAATGAATTCAAAAGACTTTGAAATAAGATTCAAATGTGATTGTACAGATTTTCTAAATTTGCCAGAATAATTTTTTTGAATTTTAATCATAATAAGTTTGAAGAAATATTTCAAAAATATTCTTTGTCGAAAAAACAGAAGCTAAAATGAAGAATTAAATTAAAATTGATTTATTATTCTTTACAATAAAAAAAATAAATTTACTTGAACATTGATTTAAATTGTCAGGAAAGAAGAGGAAGGAATTTAAAAGGTAAAAAGGTATATGTGTTTAAAAATCCTAAAATCATTTTTAAGGTTGTATTTTTCTCTAAAATTGTCTTTCTGGAAGTTATAAGAAGCAAAGTAAAAAAAATAATGAATTTATTTAAACAAGTGAAGACCAAGTCTTTAAAATATTTTCTTGGATTTTCAAATTCTATTTGAGTTTTGTCTCTCTTAGAATTAAAAATGTCGGGCAAAGCGAGACCAGCTTGCTAGTAAATAAATACAACTCAAAAAATAGAGGCAGCTCACTGGTAAGTGCTGCTATTTGAGCTATTTTTAGAACAGGCCAGCGGGCTACTCATCTGGTCCTTACGGGCTACCTGGTGCCCGCGGGCACCGCGTTGGTGACCCCTGCCATACACACTCTTGGATTTTGCCACACACCATTCTATAGTTAATTAAATTATATTGTTCATTATTTATTACATTGTTTATATACACATATAATAAATACATAGAGCAATATTGCCCCCTTGTGGTTCTGTGCTGTCACAACTCCCTCCTCCAACCATAACACCTATAGGGTCAATGACAAAGGAGTCACGGGCCACATATGGCCCCTGTGCCGCACTTTGAGCACCCCTGCTTTAGAAGCTGTTTATTGATACTATAGTCCTAGCGCTGTACTATATTTGTTCATCCAATGGTCACATATGCAACGCGAGTCAGGTTACGTCAGCACCGGAATTAGTAAAAACAGCTGTTCACCTGGCGGGTTTTTCCTGTGTAAAAAAAAAAAGTGAGGATAAACGGGGAAGTCCTTCTTTAGCTGCCGCCTTGTTTCATCATATATTAGCACATGCCAATGTTTACTTATGTACATAAATCAACACAAAATCCGTGGAATGCAGAAATGTTCACGGACGATAGTATTTGTCTTGTTAGTTTCCCGTTGCAGGCGAGCGATGATGATGATGATGATGATGATGATGATGATGACGATGATGATGATGATGATGATGATGATGATGATGATGACGATGGGCTCGGAGATCGATGGACTCACCCCGACGGCGGTGCGTCTAAACGGGCCGCTCGCCTTTACGAAACCTTACAGTTTGTGGACGACGTGGCAGAACTTCAAAGCAGAGCACCGCATTGCTGGAGAGAGGAAGCCTGTGGATTGCTGCCCAGAAAGTGTAGGCGCCTTTCTAATGATGCGTCCCCATCATGCAAGTCCTCCCATGCACGAAGATGCTAGAAAATGTCTGATGCGTTGCAACAGTCAGCCCTAATGCATTGTTGCAACTCGATGATTTTTGAGTACGTCATAAAATGGCGCGTTACAATACAGCTCAAGGAAACATGGACTAATTGGTGTTATTATAAACCATGTTTGCCACTAGATACTTTTTTAGCTTATTTCTAGTTTGAAATGTATGGCCCTAATCTACTAGCTGGGGTCTGCAAATGCACCCCAGGCCTCACTTTGAACACCCCTGGTTTACGTCTGCACGTATAAGTGTTTCCAAACGTAGGACAAGTGCGCCAGGCTCTGTCGATCACTAGTCATTAACTCTTGCTCGTCAAAGGCTGGTCTTGCGGAGCTGTTCTGCACGCTTGCCTTTCACGACGGTGATAATGCTCCCGCGGTAAATGCTTCTTTTGGCATCTGCTGACGTTTACTTTTTTGGGGGCTTTAGTTATTATATAACAGAACCATTATTAATATATATCTTGCAAAAAATAGGCTCTGTTCGCACTTCTACAGTATATTGCCCATTAAAGATGGTGTCTGCTTCACATTTACCAACATCACGAAACAGCACAGGTTGGTCGGAGCATTAGATAACGTGAACATGGAGGTAAATGAGTGTCTCCATAGTATACACAAAAACCTAATTTAGATAGGGTGATCTGCACCACTTTTGCACTTGTTAGCAATTTTATACGCAGTCTTAGTAAATCACACGCAACATGCCCACTAATAATACATAATAGTTTGCACACCCTGTTTAGCGCGTGGTATTTAGATCTCAGTAGATCAGGCCCTAAGTGCGTATTTCCATTAATCTGAAATGTGTACAGTGTAAATCCTAATTGTATACCCTCCTATAAACTAGCGTCCTCTACAGTGGACCTTTTTTTAAAGCTATTTTAATGTATGTGCTTCTTAAAGTACACAGGAATTCAGCTTTAAGCCGAAATTAAAGCATGTATTATATTTATATTTCACCTACTGCCAAATACATTACAGTTTAATAGCTTCCAGTGCAGCTACTATGTTTGGCTTCATAATGTAGTAAGCACTGTGCCTTAGGGTAAACAGTAAACGCCTCCTCACATCGTGTTAAAAATGCCTCAACATTCTGTGTTTTAATAAATACAAATGATTCATTCATTGAGAACATGTATCCTCTCATCTGAGCTGCCACCTTATTGTGGTAGTGGAATTTGCGTGGGGGGGGTTTGGGGGGTCGGGGTTAAGGGGGAGGAGTATATTTATAGCTTTTCACTGAAATTAAAGTATTTCTTATATATATATATATATATATATATATATATATATATATAAAAAAAAGTAAAAAGAAAGAAAAATTAATTAAATTGTTATATGTATCCAGTGATTATATTACAGTTATTTTCCATTTAACTTCACCAGTTTTAGATTATTTTTATTTTTATTTTCACATTTGCCGTTCAAATACTGAGAAGAGAAGGTGCGGTGATCAGCAGCCAGTTGAGGCACGTCACTGATTTCTGCCTCAACATGGATTGCGCGCAATGACTCGGCTAACTGCTGGCCTGCTGTGCAGTGAGACTGTATTGCTATATGAATTATATTACACATTCCCATAGTTTAGTTAGCTGAGGTATATAATGTACAGTGTATTTTGTCAACAAATGTATGTGTGTAACGTATTTCTTGTGCTGAGCGATCATAAAACTGGAGGCTCGTCTCATAACCCCGCCTCCTGGTGCCAAGCACCTCCGCCGCAGAATGCACCGCCCGACGGGAGCGCCACACCAACCAAAGCCCACACCCAAACCCTCCACGTGCAAGACTGAATCCACCCAAAAAAAGTCACTTAACAAGAAGCCAAAAAGTGCAAAAACAACAATGCTCGCGCTGCAGGAGCCGCGAACGACCGCAGGGACACAACATTAGGTACACCTGCACTGCAGGTTCATATGTTTGTAAATCTGACTGTGATGATGCAGTCGTGCCTCACCAGACATTAACCTCACCGCACGCCACTGATATATAGTACAGTAATGAAAACACAGTTGTTCTACTAACTGTACTGTACTTGCTGCGTACTTAAAAAAAAAAAAAACACTTACCTTTCACTATTTGAGTAGCTTTTGTTCTGCCATTTGAGTACTGGCAAGCGATCTCTGAATCCGGGAACATATCCTTCACGGATTTGTTGAAAACATCCGCAAATGAGAACGGAATGTTGCTTGCAAGGTGGCCCATAATACTGCGTTGTCGCCGCCTTGTGCTTCTCTGACCGTTCATGAGTGACTATATCCATTCGGCCACCGTGTTATGGGTTATAGATAAACCTATGGATAACGGAGACATGTATAGTAGTCTCCTTTTCAGGTGAGAGAGGACGCTAAAGGCAGCTCCAATGTGTGTCTATCCCTTTTCCCGGCAAAACTCGAACACCCACTTCCTATTAACAACGTCACTTCCCTATCTCTCCCGGAAGTCCCGCCTCCCAGCCACAGTCATTGGCTAACACCCGGAGCCAGCCGCTACAGTATTAACGTGCCGGCGGGAATAAACACACGCTGAGAAATAGCTCGGTGCCTGCCTACTTTATGGGTTATAGATTAACCTATGGATAACGGAGACATATATAATAGTCTCCTTTTCAGGTGAGAGACGACGCTAAAGGCAGTGCCTTTAAGGCACGCCCCCAATATAGTTGTCCGGCTGGAAATCGGGAGATTTTCAGGAGAATGGTTGTCCCGGGAGATTTTCGGGAGAGGCACTGAAATTTCGGGAATCTCCCGGAAAATTTGGGAAGGTTGGCAAGTATGGCCCCTGGTAGGTTCTCCCAAGACAATAAGGTCCTAAGTGAGGAACCAGACATAGAGTAGCTTAAAGACCCCTATGAAAGAAATACAAATATAGACTCAGATTTTCCTCACCCAGAGGCGGGTCACCAGGGCTTCCCTCTGGAGCCAGGCTTGGAGGTGGGGCTCAACGGCAAGTGCCTGGTGCCCGGGCCTGTCCCAATGCCCAAAGAGGCAACGTGGGTCCCTTGTCCATTGGGCTCACCACTCATAGGAGATGTAAAAAGGTTGGGTGTAATGTGAGCTGTGCAAAAGCCAAAGGCGGGGCTCTTGGCAGTTCGATCCTCGCTACAGAAGCTAGCTCTTGGGACATGGAACGTCACATCGCTGGGGGGTGAGAAGCCCGAACTGGTGCGTGAGGTGGACGAGGTGGAGAAGTTCAGGCTGGATCTAGTCAGACTCACTTCGACGCACAACAAGGGCTCTGGAATAAGTTTTCTCAAGAGGGGCTGGATTGTGGTACTGTCATTGCACAAGTACAATAAATGTCACTTTCACCACAAACCCGTTCAAGATTAGACAAACATTGGTAACAGAAATAATACAGGTAATAGAGGGTAACGCGTGGCGAAGTTGGTAGAGTGGCCGTGCCAGCAATCGGAGGGTTGCTGGTTACTGGGGTTCAATCCCCACCTTCTACCATCCTAGTCACGTCCGTTGTGTCCTTGGGCAAGACACTTCACCCTTGCTCCTGGTGGCTGCTGGTTAGCGCCTTGCATGGCAGCTCCCGCCATCAGTGTGTGAATGTGTGTGTGAATGGGTGAATGTGGAAATACTGTCAAAGCGCTTTGAGTACCTTGAAGGTAGAAAAGCGCTATACAAGTATAACCCATTTATCATTTATTTATAACAGTACAGGAACGGTGATGGGTTCCCACTTACGGCGTCCTGTAAAAGGTGTAAAAAATGTAAGGTTGAGTATAAAAAATGTCGATCTCAGACTGGGCTCCTATGGGGTACACACTGGGGCCGAGAAAAAAACTTGTTGACACAGAAACCACAAGACATGCCACAGGAGGGGAGAGGGCAGGTATCTGGACCAAAGCTGCTAGCCAGTAAGGGGGCTGCTCTGTTTTCCGTCATACCACGTGGGGGTGAAGCGGTGGAAAAGGTGTGGGGTGGGGTTGGGGGTGGGGGTGGGGGTATGT